>NW_024468525.1:640800-642529 GCF_001632365.1 Laetiporus sulphureus 93-53 | reverse complement strand
TACGTTTGCGCGTGTATCTCGAGCTCGGTTGGCCCTCTAGCCGCTGCATCATCTTAAATATAACCATGTTTTATTCAATAATTAGCGATGTGCACCAGAATACTGTAAAATAATCGAGAAAATGCGAAGATTACCTGAATTCTCACATACATGAACACGACCAATGTTCTCCGCACCGATGGTCACACATCTGACTGAACACGATGCGACGGGGACGTTGAAAGAACGTCCGAGGGAGCAGTTGACTAGCCGTGAGGTCGCGAGTCTACGAGGCGCTGCCATCATTTTGCATGGCACAGATACCGCGCGTGCTCTTTGCGACGTGCAAGTTCTCGAGTGAGGACCGCTTGAGACGTTTCCGTTATATCGTGCTCAGCCGTCGTGCCAGCTGCCACCATGAACTTCACGCACAGAGATATGCATGGAAAGCGGCAGGCCAGGGCGCTCAGCTGGTGCCCTCTTGAGACCAGGCCTGCATCAGATCCTGCGAGCTTGCGGCTGTCATGCCCGGCATGAGCCTCAGTTCGCTGCCCACGCACGGTGCCCGCGAACGTGCGGAAGAAGAGAGCGAGTGTGAGCGAAAGCGTAAGGAAAAGGAGGCGGCACGCATGCGTTCGTCGTGCCCGCGTTGGCCTCTACGCACAGTCATCTTCTCATCAGCTCAGCCGCACTGGCACCACACGGTCTGGTGTTAGCGTCGACGCCAGACATCCGAGCTCATTGTGAATCTGTCTTGCAGGCAGGGCATTGGGGCCGATGCACGGTGGAGGATTGCATCAGGATATCGCATCCCATGGAGGTTGGTGAGCGAGCCGGCCAGGTAATCTTGAATCTTGTATCTGTCAGGTCAGCGGCGAGCCATTGAATGAATACTCACTGGCTGCCGTCTCGGAGATCGGGCACTGGAAGGGACAGGTGAGTACTCACAGTGGAATGTCAGATGCGCCGTGTTCTGGTCGAAGCTAGCGCTGCTTGCAGAGGAATCTTTTCCTCCCCGCGCGGACCGATAAGCATCCTCGGATATGCGACCGTGATCGTGAGTCGTGATCTGTTGCATCGTTAGTGCCGAGCTGACACGGTCGCTGCATGATGCATGACCGATATCTGCGCGCGAATATCGGCCTTTACCGGGTAGAGGGAGAGCGCGATGCAAAGGCAAACACGCTGTTTGTTGCCGTGGAGTTTGAGGGGTTCAACCATGGTCAGTTGACGTGCAAGGTAAGGATGCGACGTTACCACTTACAAGAGACACACCTTTCATGTTTACAAATGACTGGCGAACTCCATTTGAACATACGTGAACGCAGACCGCCCGCAGACCTCCGATCTCCAGCTGTCCCAATAAGTCTCTCCTCTATGCACCAGCCGCAACCGGGTCCGCCTGTACCAGCTCCAGATCACTCTCGGGGATGAGCGCATGGCCGCCTTCATCGCGCACAACCACGGCCCACCCGGCCCCGCCTCCTCTCGCTACAACTCTGACCACCTGCTCCTCCTCGAGCGCCATCTCCGCGGTTCCCTCTGGCTCGAACGCAAACAGGGCATGGTACAGACCAGGCACGAGCGGCTCGTCCTGGCTCGGATACGTCCCGTCGTCGTCGTCCTCGCCGCCGAAACTCTGAGGCTGGGCACGGGCATACGGGTCGTCGTCTTCCTCCGTCAGCGAGCTCGCGTCGGAACTGCGCTCAAAGTCCGTGCGCGAGGGGCCCGCATCGGCAGATGAGGAAGC
>NW_024468525.1:636271-638660 GCF_001632365.1 Laetiporus sulphureus 93-53 | reverse complement strand
TCATATGCACTCGGCTCCTGCGTCAAGAACATCCTGCGCTGCAACGCCGCCCTAGCCTCCTCACCAGGGTCACACTTTGCCAGCTTCTCATAATCATACCACACCAGCACCTCGTCGCACTCCGTCACGATACGGCGCTGCGCGTATGAGTAGATCGCGTCCATGAGGTGGAAGTGGGTCTTGAGGAAGTGGCGCTGGCCGAACTCCATCTTGTGCACGTCTGAGGTCGAGACGAGCGGGCCGGGGTGCGGCTTGTGCGCGATGAGGAGCATGTCGGAGTAGACGACGGGCTGCTTGTAGTCGATGGAGATGGTCTTGAGGATGAGCGAGATGCCACGCCCGGCGAGCATGTCGTCCGCTCGGGAGGCGCCGCCGATTTCTTTGCCTAGGGAGACCATCCACTCGATCCGGGATGACTCGAGGAAGCGCACTGACCCGAATACCTATCAGCTGACGTGCTGCTTCATCTACGCATCGAACGTACCATAGTGCATGTTGTTCACATGTCTGGAGTGAGCGTGTTTAAATGATATAGACGGAGGTCAGGGGTTGACTAGACTGACTGGAAGGCATCGTGGTCACCCCACACGATCCGCTGCTCCCAGAAGCTGCTCGGGTCATAGCCCAGCTCTAGCATCTTTGTGCGGGCGTGCTCTGCCCGCGTCTCCTGGGCTTCAGTGTGCAGGAACTCGACGGGGGGATCTGGGGAGGCGGGGCCTTGCGTTCCAGGCGGTAGGTGGAATGGCGAGGACAGGTCACAGAAGGCATCTTGTAGGGACTACTGGAGGGGTAGTGTGTGCCGTCAGTATTGTGTACGTGAGAGAGTGATCGAGAATAGAGTCTCTGTCTGGCATGCTAGTGATCGTCCAGATGGAAGCGCCCACTTCGCGTCATATGCAGGCGCCCATCGTCTCACCTGCACTGTCTCACTCGCTTGCACTCATCCCCCGCCTGTGTCCACCATGCGTACCTGTCCCGACGTGCACTCTCTGTTCCCCTGCAAGCCATCCAATCCGCGCGCCACCTGTCCACTCTCCGACGCGTTGCGCCCACTGTCCAAGACGCGCATATGCCATGGCTGCCAGATATATCTCGGCGAGATACGACCGTGCAGTATCGTGGAGACATGGCCCTTTCAAGAGTACAGAGGTGTAGCACAGGCTACAGGGGCACATCGAATGCTGCAGCTCATTCGCAAAGCCTGGTAAGCCGCTTATGTTTCAGTCACACTGAACTGTATTCCATTCCTTTCCAGCTACTTTCGACATTCCCTCGTCATCCTCCCCTTCTCCTCCAACACCTTGATAACATCCCTGCACCCTGCGACCCTTATCCGCCATCGAATCCCTCCATCGCCGACGATCCGCTCACCCGACTCTCCCATTACTATCCCTTTCCATCCAACTCGCCTTCGCCCATACCATCCCGCGCATATCATTCAATCCCGCTCTCCTTGTTGCAATCGGAAGATCACGCCTCACGAACGACCCGACCGTCTCATCGACGGTACTTGACTGACCTCTCCACGCTGAGTGCGTCAATGCCGAATCATCGAACGCGCTGCCTCGTACCGAAACCAGACCGCGCGTCGGGGCCACGCCGCTGCGATAGAAGATGAAGACGTGCCTTGCGCTCACCGCTGATGCAAACGGACCAAGCCGTGGACTGTGATTTGACGCGATGCACAGCAGATGCTGGGAAACGTTTGACACGGTGAGCATTGCACTTTCCTACACACCTGCTACTCGATTCTTCGCGCGTACATGTCGACTAGGGCGGTCTCTATGCTCAATCGCCCTGTTCGCGTTGAGGATGCTGTCGACCTCGTTAGATGTGTGGATGACCAGAGCGTACCGAGACGCAGGCAAGATGTTGACTACGCGGATACTACAAATGACGAGGCGCGCGACGAGAGACGGCCAAGCCCGATTGCAATCGTCATTCGCGCTCACCCGCGTCGCACTCGGGCTGGACATGCCCTCGTGCGCTCGTTGCCGTCCTGCTGTCCGTGGCTTTGGACTGCGAAGCAAGGCATGGGCACTGATCACTTTTTTTTTCGCGCTGACAATCCTACAGACAGCATGATCAAAGAAGTGCGCAAGAGAAACAGGGGGATGGCCTACCGCATGCCAAAGCCATCATTTCACGCAGTCTCCTTCGCCAGAACACGCGCAGGACTGGCGCTTTCACGACAGGGCTTGAGGCTGTGAGTGTCGCATCCCGCCATCCATTGTCGTCGTCCCATAGGCATCCTGTATCCAGCGTGCCACTATCCAGCGACCGGTCGGAGATCACACCTGATCGTCTCTGAAATACCCGCATCCGATGCTGTCTGATGCAACTGGGCTATTCCGGCGCACTTCAAGCGATATTCGAGCAACAGAAGCTG
>NW_024468525.1:631708-632812 GCF_001632365.1 Laetiporus sulphureus 93-53 | reverse complement strand
GCCCTCTTGAGACCAGGCCTGCATCGGATCCTGCGTTCGTCGTGCCCGCGTCGGCCTCTGCGCGCAGTCATCTTCTCATCAGCTCGGCCGCACTGGCACCGCACGGTCTGGTGTTAGCGTCGACGCCAGACGTCCGAGCTCATTGTAGATCTGTCTTGCAGGCAGGGCATTGGAGCCGATGCACAGTGGAGGATTGCATCAGGATATCGCATCCCATGGAGGTTGGTGAGCGAGCCGGCCAGGTAATCTTGAATCTTGTATCTGTCAGGTCGACGGCGAGCCATTGAATGAATACTCACTGGCTGCCGTCTCGGAGATCGGGCACTGGAAGGGACAGGTGAGTACTCACAGTGGGAGGTCAGACGCGCTGTGTGAAGGTCGAGGCCAGCACTGCTTGCAGGCGAAGCTCCCCGCACGGACCGATAAGCGTTCTCGGATATGTGACTGCGACTCGTGAGTCTAAGATCTGTTGCAACATGAGTACCGAGCTGATACGTTCGCTGCATGATGCATGACCGATATCTGCGCGTGAATATCGGCCTTTACCGGGTAGAGGGAGAGCGCGATGCAAAGGCAAACACGCTGTTTGTTGCCGTGGAGTTTGAGGGGTTCAACCATGGTCAGTTGACGTGCAAGGTAAGGATGCGACGTTACCACTTACAAGAGACACACCTTTCATGTTTACAAATGACTGGCGAACTCCATTTGAACATACGTGAACGCAGATCGCCCGCAGACCTCCGATCTCCAGCCGTCCCAATAAGTCTCTCCTCTATGCACCAGCCGCAACCGGGTCCGCCTGTACCAGCTCCAGATCACTCTCGGGGATGAGCGCATGGCCGCCTTCATCGCGCACAACCACGGCCCACCCGGCCCCACCTCCTCTCGCTACAACTCTGACCACCTGCTCCTCCTCGAGCGCCATCTCCGCGGTTCCCTCTGGCTCGAACGCAAACAGGGCATGGTACAGACCAGGCACGAGCGGCTCGTCCTGGCTCGGATACGTCCCGTCGTCCTCGCCAAAGTCGTCGTCGTCCTCGCCGCCGAAACTCTGAGGCTGGGCACGGGCATACGGGTCGTCGTCTTCCTCCGTCAGCGAGCTCG
>NW_024468525.1:627122-629084 GCF_001632365.1 Laetiporus sulphureus 93-53 | reverse complement strand
TCGATGGAGATGGTCTTGAGGATGAGCGAGATGCCGCGCCCGGCGAGCATGTCGTCCGCTCGGGAGGCGCCGCCAATTTCTTTGCCTAGGGAGACCATCCACTCGATCCGGGATGACTCCAAGAATCGCACTGACCCGGATACCTATTAGCTGATGTGCTGCTTCGTATACGCGTCGAACGTACCGTAGCGCACATTGTTTACGTGTCTGAATGGCTCGTGTTCAGATGATACAAACGGACAGGTCAGGGGTTGACTGACTGGAAGGCATCGTGGTCACCCCACACGATCCGCTGCTCCCAGAAGCTGCTCGGGTCGTAGCCCAGCTCTAGCATCTTTGTGCGGGTGTGCTCTGCCCGCGTCTCCTGGGCTTCGGTGTGCAGGAACTCGGCGGGGGGATCTGGGAAGGCGGGGCCTTGCGTGCCGGGCGGTAGGTGGAATGGTGAGGACAGGTCACAGAAGGCATCTTGTAGGGACTACTGGAGGGGTAGTGTGTGCTGTCAGTATTGTGTACGTGAGAGAGTGATCAAGAATCTCTGTCTGGCATGTCAAGGCTAGTGACCGTCCAGATGGAAGCGCCCACTTCGCGTCATATGCAGGCGCCCATCGTCTCACTCGCTTGCGCTCATCCCCCGCCTGTGTCCACCATGCGTACCTGTCCTGACGCGCACTCTCTGTTCCCCTGCAAGCCATCCAATCCGTGCGCCACCTGTCCACTCTCCGACGCGTTGCGCTCACTGTCCAAGACGCGCATATGCCATGGCTGCCAGATATATCTCGGCGAGATACGACTGTGCAGTATCGTGGAGACATGGCCCTTTCAAGAGCACAGAGGTGTAGCACAGGCTACAGGGGCACATCGAATGCTGCAGCTCATTCGCAAAGCCTGGTAAGCCCGCTTATGTTTCAGTCACACTGAACTGTATTCCATTCCTTTCCAGCTACTTTCGACATTCCCTCATCATCCTCCCCTTCTCCTCCAACACCTCGATAACATCCCTGTGCCATGCGACCCTAATCCGCCATTGAATCCCTTCATCGCCGACGATCCGCTCGCCCTCCTCTCCCATTGTCATCCCTTTACATTCATCTCCTGCCATCCAACTCGCCCTCGCCCGTACCAGCCCGCTCTCCTTGATGCAAATGGAAGGTCTTGCCTCACGAACGACCCGACCGTCTCATCGACGGTACTTCACCAGCCCTCCACGCTGAATGCGTCAATGCTGAACGATTGAGCGCGCCACCTCGTACCGAAACCAGACCGCGCGTCAGGGCCATGCCACTGCGATAGAAGACGAAGACCGTGTCTTACGTTCGCCGCTCATGCAAACGGATCGCGCCGTGGACCGTGAGTTGACGCGACACACAGGGAGTGCCAGAAAACATTTGCGACGGTGAGTAACGCACCCTCCTAACCACTTGCTGCCCGATCCTTCATGGTATCGTGTCGACTAGGGCCGTCTCTGCGCACAGTCTTCTTGATCACGTCGGGGATGTCGTCCACCTCGCGAGATGTGTGCGGATGCCGAGATGCAGGTGAAAGATTGACTACGTGCATGCAGCAATTGACGAGGTGCGCGGTACGAGATGGTCAGACCGTCGTTCGTGCTTATACGTGTTATACGACATGGGCGGAGTCTTTGCGCTCGATCGCCTTGCTCGCTTTGAAGATGCCGTCAACATGTATGGACGCCCGGAGTGTACAGAGACGCAAGTGAGAGGATCGCTATGCGGATGCTGCTATTGACGAGACGCGCGACGAGAGACGGCCAAGACCGATTGCAACCGTCGTTCGCGCTCACCCGCGTCGCACTCGGGCTGGACATGCCCTCGTGCGCTCGTCGCTGTCCTGCTGTCCGTGGCTTTGGACTGCGAAGCAAGGCATGGGCACTGATCACGACTGTGACCGTCGCGCTGACAATCCTACAGACAGCATGATCTAAGAAGTGCGCAAGAGAAACGG
>NW_024468525.1:552950-627022 GCF_001632365.1 Laetiporus sulphureus 93-53 | reverse complement strand
GATCCGCTGCTCCCAGAAGCTGCTCGGGTCGTAGCCCAGCTCTAGCATCTTTGTGCGGGCGTGCTCCGCCCGCGTCTCCTGGGCTTCGGTGTGCAGGAACTCGGCGGGGGGATCTGGGGAGGCGGGGCCTTGCGTGCCGGGCGGTAGGTGGAATGGCGAGGACGGGTCACGGAAGGCATCTTGTAGAGACTACTGGAGGGGTAGTGTGTGCCGTCAGTATTTGTGAAGAAGGAAGGCGGGAAGGTGTACGTGAGAGAATGATCGAGACTGACGCGAATAGATGACTTGAATCTCTGTCCATGAACGGCCTGTGTGCCTGCTCGAAGTCGACAAGTTCTCAGACAGGAACGGATAGACGGCAGTGAGGATCCAGACAGGCGCATCATATCACGGTAAACCTTGTCGCTTCTTGCAAGGGCGCGAGCAGTCAGGCCTGTGCTGGAGGATTCTTATCCTGGCAGCTGCAAGCTGCTGATTTGATTCCGGCTTTGACGTCGGCTCGGACGCGCGGTGTCACGTACACGTGAGTTGTGACATCTCGTGCATTCCATCTTCCACGAAAAGTCAACCCGTCTCAGGAGCGCAATCGTCTTTGCCGGTCCTCTCCCTGGTCCTTTGAGCAAATCTATGGTGCTGAAGCTTCTGTTTGTTTAAACCTTGTGGCCTCCAGTGGAATGCTCGGGATCGCTGTGACGAGCGGGTTCGTGACTTCGTGACTGTCACATATTAATGCGGAGCTTTCAGGCTGCGGTGCATCCGACTCGGCCTTCCTCATCTTCGTTCATTCGATCTTCACCGGCTTCACCAGTCGACTCTCTTACTGCTTAAAAAAGATTGAAAATTCTAGACGGCTGATCTCAGAGAGTTGAGAAGAGCTCGTCTCTTTCTTGCTCTTGAATCTATATGTCTCGGACGTTCACTATGCGGCACCAACGTCTAGCTGCGGCTGCCTTGCCGGTGCTCCTTGCCCTCGTGTCTCCGGCCGCTGCTCATTCACACCATGACGAACTCACAGAGGAGCAGGCCCATGCGCCTATTGATTCTATTCTGTACATGCACATCTTCCTTCAGGCTGCGGTCTGGGGTGTCCTGTTCCCGACCGGTATGGTGCTTGGAATCTCAAGAAGTCGGTGGCATGTCCCTTTGCAGGTTCGTCAGACCCCTCGATGCTGCTTTGCGTCAATCGAATGTTGGGAACTGTGTTACTTATGTTGTGCAGAGCGCAGGCTTTGCGTTGACCATCGCCGGCTACATCCTCGGGCATGCACACGGCGGCCGTGCTTTCCTCGCCGGGGTTCACGGCATCATGGCGAACATCATGCTCGCTCCTATCGCACTCCAGCTCATCCTAGGGATCTATCTCAAGCTGCACATCCATGAACTGTCCTTACGCCCATGGGCAGTGCGTGCACACGGTGTCGTGGGCAAGGCCTATCCGATTATTGGCTGGACACAAATGCTCTTCGGCGCAATTACTGTCAGGGGATACTGTCGGGGTGACCATCTGGGGCAATGTCTTGCGCACTACATCATGGTACGTTTCGTCCAGAACGACTCAGTGCGAATCTTATGGGATTTGTAGGGGAGCGGGTTCATTGCATATGGCACTATTATGGCGATACTGCTCCTTGTGGGTGAGAATTGGGTAAGGCGGAGTGGGCGGAGTCCGGAGTGGTGGGACTCGTGGGTCATCATGCTTTGGGTGCGTCTCAAGCCGTGGAAGCTGGTATTGCACTGACGTACGTTTCGTAGGGTATTGGTACGTTATTCTTCAATTTCATGAACGTAGTGGCTTTTGAACTCACACATCTTCAGTCAATACGTTTACCGAGCACCGAGGGTCAGTCTGGTCCGTCAAGGACATGCAGCATACGTCAGTGCTATATTGACTGGGGGCTAGATTTGAGACTGAAGGCGTGGATTCCAGCATCCTAGGGGTACTCTGTACGTGTCGTACGCTGAGCTGTATGGAACGTAGCATTTATAAATATTGTCAGGGTGGACAGGAGGGGGGCTAGGCATCTTTCTGTCTCGGAACAACCAGGTGAGCATGATGATAATGACCTACTTGGCCCCGGACTGATCATGGTCAATCGATTTGCTTTCATAGCGATCGGTGTTACCATCACTAATGTAAATCGGCAAGATGCTAGGATGAGAGATCGCGCTGACACTTCTGTTCAGAGTCATCCTCACCGGATGGGCAATGTCCGAACACGCTCAAGCGTTGATGATATCCACGAAAGTCAGTCGTCAATTTCACTCACTTCACACAGTTGTAATAGAACCTCACGCAATTCTTTACAGGTGCACTCCATCTTTGGCTACACCCTGATGCTGGCAGGTGTTGCTCGAATCATCGAAGTCTGCTTTATCGTACCGAAGTTCTACCCGCTCGATACGGCTGATGGTGACAGCCACAGCGACCATACGCTCGCGGACAATGAAAGGGAGGAAGGAGTCACCCTGGCGTCGGCTGGACGTGCGTTCAGGCATTTGCCGTCTTTCGTGAGTGTTCACTTTGAGCATGATGCAGCCTCATGTGCGGGCGTCCTTGGATGTTGACTTATTTGTTTCGTTGCATTAGCTATTGGTGGCGGCCGGGTATGTCCTATCTTTTATTCTCTGCATTTCGAATTGAACCAAAGAACGTGCTCAGAATACTGTTCATGTCCGCAACGGATGAAGAAATAGAGTTCGTCAGCGACGAAGGCATGGACCATGTCACCTATGTCCTCATCATGTTCAGGTGCGCCGGCCCATCTCGTTCTCGTTTTCACACGATCATTTAATCCCATTTGTTTCCGCAGCATGTCCTTCATTCTATATTTGTTGATCGTCTCTCTCATTCACCTCTACGCCATGAGTGGGCGCAACGCTGATGGTGCAACGCAAGAAGCGGAGAACGGCATCGAGCTTGCGGCAGCGTCAAAGTGGTATGCTCCTGTGCCCAGTGCGGATGCTGATGCGGAGCCGCTTCATGTGATTGGGGATGATGAATGATTTATATGCATGTCTGTTTTATATAGTAATAACATTGTAACTCGAGAAGCGCCGGCTGTCGCCGGCACCACACCTTGCGACTGGAAAGGCAGGCGCTTGTGAAGTGGAGTGGCGGTACAGGTTTTATGAGTGGCAGAAAGGGGCATTAGGCGGCAACGTTTTTATTTTGTAAGGTATTCCGATGTGGAAGTGAGAGGTGGAGAGTCAAAATGATATAGGCCCAGCAGTATTATACATGCTACACAGAAGAGTGACTCCGTAAAAGTATTGTGTCAAAGCGTACTATAGCATGGAAGTCAGACGTCGCGAGGAGCGCGGTCGTAGGGAGCTGACCATGCGTAGGGGGCATTCTGGTGCGTTCATGAATGTTAGCTAGGTTGAGCGTGGTCGGACGTGACGTACCATTTGCGAATAAAGCGTCTCTTAGTTGGACTGTGGGCCGGACCGTCTTGAGCACGGCGTTTGAGAGGTGAAGCCAGGAGGCTGACCGGCTGATCGATGATATTTAATTCGACGGATGTCCATGCTGAACGATGGCTTGATTTTTTGCAGCACTTACGGATGGGCAACGTGCGAGAAGCTGACGTGCGAATGCTAAAGGAACTCGTAATTGATAATCCGAATGGGCCACAGATAAGCTTCACCTCACCTCCATGGAACTCAGCAATATTGGTCACCCCACGGCATGGTGTACGAGAAGCCTGGAATGAGGCTGCGCTCGACCGGCACTGTAAACAGAGCGGACAAAAGATGTATATCTGTACGGCAGAAGACAATGTAGAAGGACGACCACTGAATGTGCACGAGAAGATAGCACTTGCCAGATCTGAACACCGACCAGCACGACATCAGAAACGACGACTTCCTCGCGAGATCAAACTGGCGGTTGGGATGAAAGTCATGGTAACTTTGAATATCGCCACAGACCTGGACATCGCAAATGGAGCACGAGGAGAGATCAGAAGAATCGTCCTACATCCAGAAGAGCCAGAACACGGAGACGAACGTGTAGTGAGGTTACAACACCTACCGGCATACATAATTGTCAAGCTCGATAGGACGAAAATATCGAGGCTGCATGGACTGGACGAACGCGAAATACCGATTGAACGTTCAGAGCATACATGGTCTCTTAACGTTGGAGATGTAGGACCTGAGAACCAAACAGTCAGGGTCACGATTCACCGAAGACAATTTCCGATAACGGCTGCGTACGCTTTCACGGATTATCGCTCGCAAGGACAGACAATCTTGTGTGTGTTGATTGACATGGCAAAGCCTCCGACCGGAAAACTGAGCCTCTTCAACCTATATGTCGCACTGTCACGTAGTCATGGCAGGGATACCATTCGAATCCTCAGGGACTTCAATGCAGAGATGTTCCACGAACCTCATGATGAACAATTGCTGATGGAAGATGAAAGACTGGCTAAACTGGACCGAGAAACGACGGAGTGGTGGACGGAAGTTCATGGGGACAGAAATACAACAGATGCATAGATCAAAATGTATCTTACATCACATAGCTCATGAACATTTAACGATAGCTTGGTGTGATATGAGAATACTCAAGGGGGAGGGAAGAGGGGAGGGTATGGTGGCGTTACAGTCGAGTAAAATGTGTGCGTGTATGTGTGTGTGTGTTGGGGGGGGAGGGGTGATGGCGTTGGCGTGCATCGTAAAACGAGTGCGTTGGGGAAGGGAGGTGTGGTGGCATTAGGATTGAGTGGAAGGTTCATGGGAGGGGGAGGTGGCGTTAGGGCTGATGGAGAGAAACATTATCAAATAGAGCCAAACAAGTACAAAATCCTGTGTAAAAAATCGCCTTACATTCTGACCTGGGAGAAACCTTGCAGTCGCAAGGTAATCCTTCGGACTTGGGATTGTGCTATGATGGCGAGGTGCCTGCGGATGGAGAATCGTAGATTCTGACATTATCATTGTGAAGATTTTCATCGCATCATGATGTGTTTTATTCCTGCTGGCGAGTGATACAAAAAGTAGTGAGTCACACAATTCATCCGTGCTAGTGTCATAGTGTCATCCTGTCCTGGCTTTATCCTTATTAACAAGCAATTCCGACAGAAATGTCAGCATCGCTCCTCAAGTGCTGGTAGTGGCGTTGTACACGATCGAATGTGAGGTCAACCCGAGCTCAATCGGAACCGAAGGCTTTCAAAGGAAGGTCAGACATTTGTTGCTTGACACGCGAGGCCACTTACAGGACAATCCTGGAACGTGTCGACGACAGCGATATAGAACGTTGCGTTGCTGTACGAAGTGCCGTTCAGCTCGAGCAGGTTGGGCATAGTGAGCGCAGCAGGAGGCGGAGTGCTCGTGGGCGGAAGTTCACCCGCTTCGATCGCCAAATCAGCCAACCTCCCTCAGGTAGGTCTGCGAGGCGCACGACTCACGAAAATTGTTCACCACGAACTCGCCAAAGTCGTACAGGTACGTGCCTTCCTCCAGTATCCCGACACTGTCCCCTGCGTTCCCATTCGTGGAAGTGACATCCGCGTACGTCGGCGCGTCGGGGCCTGGAGTGAGCCACACGGTGAAGAGGCTGTAGCCCTGGTGGCACCAGTTGTTCGTGCTGTAGTTGAAGGCGAAGCTCGCACCGGGGTCGATCGCGGTGCCGACGGCGGGGTTGACTATTGTACCGGTCTCGGGGCTTTGGTCCTGCCGCTTAATGGATGCGGTATGGGCGACTCCGAAGGAAAACAGAGGGAGAAGAAGCGCATAGGAGGCTCGCATTATGTGCAAAGTCGTCGCTGACTGCAGATGGCGGTGGAAGGAAGTTCTTATCCACGTCAAGACCTGTTGGTAGCTGGGTTCACAGCAGCATTAATATGCGAGTCTGTTCCCCCGTCATCTGCCAAGTTGTCCTTCAAGCCGGCCATCCGAGACCTTCTAGTTCCTGGTCGAATTGGCTGGCCATGTCTCCCGGCGGCTTTACATAAAAGTAGGGCGGCCGATCAGGCCGTAGAGTGGAAATCAGATGGGCGTTCCGACCTGGATCCCGGACTCCCGTTGGTGTCGGCGCGGTGCATGACGGCACTCAGAGATGCATCGGTGAGGTGGCAGGAGCGGCTGCGGTTGACAGTAAGGAGATATATCTGGTGTATGAATAGGTTTCTAGCGCACTCTAGTCTTTCTGTTGCATTCAAAGTCGGATTAGCCCGTTCGAGAGAGATGTTGTCGCCAGATGAGTAGCAACATGATTTAGTGATGCTTCAGCTTCATCAGTGAAGTGAGCGTCTGGGAAGATCTGAAAGTCCTCACTGTGATTGTTCTATGCTATACGTGAAGAGTTGTCTCGCCAATCCGTGCGTGATATCATTGTGCCTCTCAGATTCAGATCCAGAAATTATACCAGTGCACAAGCGAACGAGCCGCCTAACCTCTCCTCTGCAATTACTTGAGTTCTATGCCAGCGATGCCGTGTCAGGCGGAAGATACTCAAACAAGAAAACCCTCCCATCAATCGTCCCAACGGCGATCCGGCCCTCCTCCTCGTTCAATGCAATTCTATTCCACCCATCGTGCTCCTCCTGGATCTGGAACGTCATGCACTGTGCGGACGTAGAGCTCCGCGGCGCCTCCACCGCGGCGTTCTCTCCATCCTCATCAGCTTGGTGTTTAACATGCCCAGAGCTGAGTACATCATCTTGCGTACGTGCCGCTGATGCCATCGCAGAGGAAGTGGTGTCATCAGGATTGTTGAGCATCTGCCCCGCAATGCGCTGCCCCTGATCGCCTACCTGCGCCGGCCCGCTGTCCGCGCTCTGTGCGTCCAGCCAGAGCGCAGTGCCGTACGGGCCGAGGACCATGTCCGACGGAGTGAACAGCCGGATGGGCGACGGAAAGGAGCGGATTATGACCGGACCATCGCTGGGCGAACTTGAGAAAAGGTAAGGCAGGTGAGATGGTGAGAGGTATCCATTGGCTGAGTTGGAATGAAGGACGTAGTGTTGCAGAATGTTGACGGGCCAGGGAAACCAAGTGTCGAGCCGTACGAGGATGTCAATTGGCGGGAAAGAGGTTTCTTGTGTGTGTTCGCTGAAGGGAGCTTGGGGTAGATGGGATCGGCGGGGACAGATGACGAGACTGTCGATTCGCCAATTCCATTTATGGCTTGCGATCGGGTCGCATGCGCGTGGGATGCTGGGCTCGAGCGTCGAAGGAGCAGGCGCTGTTCTATTGGGGAGTCTGTATAGGTGAATCCATTGTCTACGGAAGGCGAGTGCGTATCCGCCCTGCAAGGATACGGCCAGACACCTGTGTTCCTACCTCACAAACATTATCAGCTTAGACTAGGCATAACGTGACTTATCCAGTCGCACCTCGTTACGCAGGGTTGGATCGTCGTGCTCTAACGGCACCTGCAGTGTGCACAGCAGGTCTCCTGTGTCAATGTCGATGAGGCGGATGATATTGTCGGAGTCGGTCACAACAAAGATAGAGCCCTCCAGCGCGATAGCCCGTCGGTAACTAGCAAATTCTTGGATTGGAGTAAAGGTCATTTCCTTGTCTTGTGTTTCTATGAAGTTGAGCGAGAACACAGACGTGGTCACTCTGCGAGCGAAAATGTCATCATTCATGCCAAGTCGCATAGATGAGGCAGTTAGTCATGAATTGGAAGGAGGATACGAACATGTCTGACGGGCCGCGGCGGGTGAGAGCCAGTACGCCGGAGTAGTTTGGGTCAGAGTTGACAACAAGACCCATCATATTCATGCACCGCAGGGTGGCAGCGCATCTATGCGTCTCTCTTGAGATATCCCAGCAATGGATGACGTATTTGCGAGGTGCAGCCGGTTGATCGTAGAACGTCACAGTGAGAAGCCAACGGTTTCCCCTCCCTGGCAGATGATGAACGGCGACATTCCGCGCTTGAGCGGACGGCGGTAGTCCGGGAGGGTTCAACTCAACAGACATTGTACATGTCGGTCTGGAGGATGTCCAGTTCCGGCGCAACCGCAATGCCCGGATGGTCAACGTCTCAAGCTGGCTTGCTGATAAGGAGGCAAGTGCCCATCCCTTCGGAAGACTCGGCACAGGAAGCCCGGGTTGTATGACAAGACGTAACAGCGCAGAATGCCACACGCTGCGCTCACGGGTCACATCTGAGAGGATACTACATGTCTGTCGAAATCAAAGTGCTCCGCGCTTAGACATCAACCCTTCATGTATGACGTGCACGGCTTACCGAGCGAAGGATGAGGATGTTCTCGACGGTCAATTCCTGCAGAATCTGCAGCAGGAGGTCAGGCGGAAGCCCTGTGAGCGATATTGAGGGCATTCCGTTTGCCCTGGTCGATGAAGAGAGGGAGAATGCAGTACGCTCGCATGAGCATGAGCCTCAGAGGAATGTACTCGGAGTATCTCACGCTACTTACGTCATTGCCATTTAAATAACACTTACTATTTGTTGGAGAAATATATATATACTCTTAAATTATTTTATATCTCACTGTGCAGATTGCTGGATACAGGCTTTCTTTTTCCTCAGTATGGACCATTATGCGATATTTGTTCACCATTTTCTGCGGCAGGATCAGGCTCCTCCCCATCTCGCTTTCGGGAGTTTGGGAGGGTGCTCATTCCTATGGGTGGTACATCGTGCTTCATCCCGCCACCTCAGCCACATTTCAGCCACAGTATTCAGACTCAGCCATTTTCAAATCTTATTTTGTACCCTCCACCCACATCTCAGGCTCCACATCTGCGGGCCTCGCATCACATTAGCTATTTTGTCTACATGCTCGACCGTCACCGTGTTGCCAACGTCGTCCGCCATAGACTCTGCGTCTTCATTTAGGCTTGGTCTCACCGAGATGGTGCAGATCACTTTCTCTACTGTCGTCACCGGGCCCGCGTCGGCGATTTCCGGGCTTCCCCGTCCGATACGTCTTCGGTCTACGGCGCGAGCACAACTGCGGCTGCTCTTTTGACTACCACTGATACGAGCAGTGGGACCTCCTCTGCCAACGGGGCGAATTCTTCGTCTGCAAGCGGTTCGACCAGCGGTGCACTGAAAGTGCATGGCCAAGTCCTTCACTTGTCCATCGGACTTCGCATCGCAGTGCTCACTTTTCATCTCCTTGGCCTTCTTAAGTCTTGGCCCATTCGTGACTGCACATTTTTCTGAGAAGAACAGATCATACGTTACAGCTGGACAAACACAGTGCGCGATTATTTGAGTCGCTCAATTATGTGCAAGCACGATTCCTACATTACCTCCTTGCGCCTGCGAACTAGGCCCAGGTTCGCCGACATGATAGCGCGTCGACGTCGACAGGAAGGTCTACGAGCGAGTCAGATATGCTGCCGGGATTTTCGCTGAAGTCGCTAAGCGTGCCCATACTCATCGACGGAGATAGGAATGCGGTCGGGTGTGGAAGGTGATGTACATCGGGCTGCTGCCTGACGTCGAGGGCTGCGACGGCTCTGACATCATGTTCGAGGGACGAGAGCGTGGAGGGTCGGTATGAAGCTAAACATGTTGGCTGAGGACGTGAGCAAGTGCATGCTGATGTGCATGGCTGTTATATGGGACACAGTATCAACGCCACCGACGCGCCGACGCGTTTGGTCACGTTTTGACTCTTGTGACTCGGCGCCCCACTGACCTCAGAGAAGGAGTCTGCTTAAGTGGCATCTTCGTTGTCGAGGGCCTAATGGCAAGTTCTTCGCTATCTCCAGTCTGCTCATTCTGATGGCCTGCTAAGCAATGTAGCGAGTCCTCGATGTCTTCCATCAAGAGTCCTGAGCGGCTTTCACCAGAAGGCCGAATGCTTCAAGTAGTGCGTACGTGCATGTGGTCTCGAAATATTCCGACATCGGTGCAAAACTCATTGTTTAGCCTATAGCCATACAGTATCGTTTCGTACATGCAGCATTTTGCGCGTAGTCCTATTCTTAGACACAACAACGTTTCAATCTGCCGTGGGAGAAAATAGATACAACCATGTACTACGTAGCTTTGAATTTTGTACAAACATCGTCAAGCTTGAAGGCGTTCGCATGCCTCCGTGATCTTCGCCGCCAATGCTCGCCGCCGCTGCTCTCCGTCAGCTTCAAGGACATCACTGTCCCACCGCTTCTGTGGCGCAACGTCAATTGTGAACTCGGGATCGCCGGAAATGCGTCGGGGAATCATGCGCCTCGACGCCTTTTCGAACTCGAAGAAGCAGAGCTTGGTCCCTATCGCGCTGATACCATAGAGGACAGGAAGGAGCGCACGCCCTGAAGGTAGGATATCGGCCGTAAGGCCATGAGAGCGCAATCTGCAATGCCGCCACACACCTGAAAAATCGATCAAACGGAGGCGAATCTGCCTGTCGGCTGCCTCCCGCGTCGAATTGAGCAACAAGTGTTGGGGAGGCTTGACCTGTACAATGAGCACCGGATGCTGACGAAGGGTGATTTCGAACGAAACGATGATGTCTGCACTGCCCTCATTGTTGCCCAGTAAGTACTTAGGCGAGACGATGAAATCACTGTCCGTAGGGAATAGAGTATAGAGGAGTTTGTTGTAGGGGCCATACTAGTGGTACTGGTTCCCATAAACGACAGTATTGGCCCCTCCTTCGACGGTGGCAAAAGCTCTGGTGATCTGCGAAGGCCAAGGCGTGGTTCTGACTGGTTCTGAACAAGCGGCCTGGTCACTATAACGCGCGGATGTATGGAAACAGGGAGTGACACGTCTGTGGCGCGACGCTCCGCAAAGCCACCGGCATCTAGGGGAAGCAAAAATGAAGCGGACCCAGCCTCCATCACCATCCCCAACAGATGTGCATACTCCCACTCCTTGTCCTGGTCGCGCCAGACGTTCCCTTGTCCATCTCGCCAGACATCGCCGACACAGATGAGGACACCGTTCACCATCTGTGCGCCACCGGGGCGCGCCTGGGCTTCGCATCTAATGTCACGGTGGTTGTCCATCTTGCCTCCATCGGCGAGCTGCGCAAGCGCAAGCTCCGTGGCGAATGTCGGCGGGCAGTATTTGGCATACTGTGATTTCTTGCTCTTGCTCACAGTGTCCCTCGACTGGGAGCGCGAATTGGCAGGCACATTCGGGACAGATCTTTTCACGAGGAGAACAGGAGTGGGCATAGTGGTGGAGTTCGAGCAGGAACGGGTAGGCTTCAGTGTGGGGAGCGAGGGGAAGTGCGTGAGACCGCGTCGAGCTCGCTTTAAGGGAGTTTGTGATGCAGGAGTAGAGGTATGTGCGACAGAAGAAGGTGTATAGGGGGTGGCAACGAAGACAGAAGCGTATCTGACTGTGGTAAGATCGTGCTTGGGAGTCTTTCGCGAATGGGTTGATACAACTCGCAGACGGCCTTCTAATGAAGTAGCTGACGGGGATATGGAATATCTCTGTCTTGGCCTGAGCAGTGCTGGAGCTCTCGGTGGGACGTTGGCTTTCCAGGCAGTAATGGCAGCTGTGGTGAGCGATCGAGAACTACCTCATATGGGCTTCTCGAGCTAGAGGATTTTTGGCAGAGGGGAAAGAGACTTTGTATTGCGACGCTGGGTGTAGCAGGAAAGAATACTCCGATGCTGACTGTGTCTTTTCTGTAGCAGGGAATCCGGCAAGGACAACGGACATAGATCAGGGTGGGAGCGTTGGCGCCTCGAACCGAATTGCTGCCACAACCTCGATCAGTCTCATCAGACAGTTGAGGCGGCGAGTACTTGCGAGTACGCTCGTTCATTTATTTCGTCAGACAGATGTTACAGACTGGGATGGAGGATGTTGGTGCTGGCAGATGATCGAGGATCCGCTAACCCTTGGTACTTACACAGATGTGCAAGGTTAGCCGTGATTACCAAAAGTATGACCTCTGACAAGGCTCCTGTTGTACCGATTGCGGGACAAAGGCGGACTGCCACGACCATGAACAATAGCCATCACTGGATGAGCACTATGAATGCCTTGCGAGCGCCCTCCTCCAAGTCGTCCATGATGCGTTTCGGAACGCCCATGCTTATCGGCTCTTTAGGCAAAGTGCTGCTTGATCACGGCTCCATCTCTCAATTTCGCCAACGTGGTCTCGTATACATCCGGTCACGCAGCAAGCAGGATTCGCGTGACTCATGTAGTCTCTGCACTAGCCCACACGTTCTATCACACCCAGCATCGCTCAAGCGCAGTACTCCTACCGTAAGAACGGAGCACGGGAGATTCACCGAACCTTTTTAGGCTGTAAGAAAGCGATCGTGCCTATTTGAAGAGATCGGAAGTTTAGAGCTGAGCTGGCTATGTTGGCATCGAGAGGGAGGCAATCGATCCGCGACGCATAACGTAGCAAGGCGCGCGGGCCACGGCCGACAGAATGTAAGCATAGAACGGTAAGTCGCTGCTCATCTCGCTCTCCTGCTAAACCTATAATACGCACATATTTCACTAGCTCAAACATTTTGAACGACCTCAGGCGGCCTGAAAAGTACTTGAAGATGGTCATAGCTTGATATGACTTTCTGCTGGCCAGATACCTTTGAGCTACCTGACGACATACAAGTAATCGGATGCGTAGGGCTGAAAATCTTGGACTATGAGCTGCAAAAGGTTCTTATGCCCAGTCCTCCTGATACGATCACGCCCTCTCCTAGTCTTCGCTGCGACGCGTTTGAAGCTTTCTACAGTAGATGTGATTTCCCTGCACCGCACTGCTAACATCATTCTTAACAGTGGTTTGTTCAGATACTCCTGAATCCGGTACGAGTCGGACTTCTTAAGCGCGATCAGTTTCAAACAATGGCTTATCAGCGCAACTTCATAGGCATGGTTCCTGCCGCTCATGACAACTTGTACTATACAGACTCCAACGCGCGTGTCTCGGATTCAAGATGCTCCAATTTCTCTCGCCCAGTGCATTCCTGACCTCCCTTTCTCTGCCCTCCACCACATTCTACGACGGATGCTGCCTGCATGAAGGTGGATATTAGCATCAAACCAGCCTATGACAGCACCAGAACATTCCTTAGACTAGAGCGAAGGAGCCGCTCGGAGCATCGTGGGCATTAAAGAAGGTGACTTTGGGATCGGATCGCTTCACAAAAGAGCTCCTCGGCATGTTGATCACGATGGTGTTCCCGTCATTAGCGTTTACAGTCACCTCGATGCTGTTATTGACTCCTTCCTTTGAGGTCCAGGTGTACGAACCGGGGGCACCTGCGGTTTTGTAGTGGAGTACCGCATCGCACACGGACGGTAGGATTGCATAGATAGGAGGAAGGGTGATTGACCCATTGTAGGTGAAGGTCGTTCCATCGTCAATGGTGAAGGTCGAGGTGATTGTGTCGTCCCCCTTGAATTCGACCGTGCCCTTGGCCGAGCCGGGTGTAATCTGCGCCATGATAACAAAACTGAAGTAGCTTGTCGCTGCAAAATCAATCCTCAGCCAAGCTATATCGAATTGAAGCCGCAAAGAAACCCACTCACACTATAAACCAATGGTTCTGCGGATGACTTTACGACTGTGCCCAACGCTCCTTATATACGACACAAAACAGCAATCGGTTATTCGGACAAATATTGCGAGTCACCTCATGAATGAAGCGATGGATAGCCCACGAGACTCATACTTCGCAACTCTCATGTCATGGGTCCTGAGAGTTCCCGCCGCACAATACAGATCTCCGGATAAAGCATGCATCTCTGCTTCAAAAAGAATATCGACGGAGACCACAATGTGGGTCAGCGCTAGCGTTCGCTCGTTCTCTGTGCCTCACACCCGCCCTCTCAGATAACGACGATACTGGTGTGGGACGCCGCTTCTCAAAAGTACAATGGGTGGACATATTTCGCGAGAAAGGACGCTTGGGAAGGGTAAATCAAGTACATTCATGGCGAGGCTGATTTCAATACCCGTGGCCGATTACACATAATGGTCACCTTCATACGATCCGAGAAGGGAATGGAATTGTTCAAAACAAATAGGAACGTATGGTCTTGCATTCGTAACCCAAAGGGGAAAAAGAGAAACCAAACCTGATGTACAATCCTCAGCAAGACGCGGCGATGTTGAATGTGCGGTCTTACTTGAACCGAAGAGAATCCTAGATTATTCACGCTCAGTAAAGAGACTCCCCAACCCGGAGAGTTAGTAATAGAGTTCACGCATGTTGTTCGATTTTCTTTAACAAGCATTCCATCCGTCTTATAAAGCTTTGGAGGGATCACATTAAGCTAACTGAGAGCTTAATCTTGTGGCGTCGACCACACTCCCACACTGAGAAGCAATGTAAATGACACACCCAGGCTCCTTCCCAGATGCGGGTCCATCCGACTTGGCCGATGTGTTGCCTCTTGCACGAGCTCCCTTAAACTCCCATAGGCAGATGGGGAGGAGGATGTATTACACCCGTGATGAAAGCGCACTAACAGAAAGATCGCCGTCCTCGACCTCAAAATATAGGTCACACTCTCACGCCACATTTGCCGAGCATTTGCCGTGGGGACTGCCTGCGGTGTTATCTTTCTCCCTCGATCGCGGCGATCGAGAGCGTCCGCAGCCCTTGGGAAGCGACTACTTAGTCCGATCGTGATTTTCCACTTGCGTGAAATGTCTGTGATGCCCAAGGTCATTCTGGACCGGAATGGCGAAGATCTGCATAGACGACTTAGGGTATGAAGGTAGTTTCTGAATATAGCTCCACAGAATGAGGCTCATCTGAAGTAGTCTTCGTGCGAAAAACAAATGTACGTGCCACGTATAAAACGACGTCTATTGCAATCGCCACTTGTGTGTGAGTTCCCTTGAGCTGGAATTCGTTCAGAATCGACACTAGCGTCTGACCACATATCCTAATCTGGTCCTACACTCACATGGCATCAAGATCGGCGCCCAGCTATAGCAACCCCGACCCCCTTGCAGTGGCTATCGTAGGCTAGTTCCATGCTAATTACCAGCTTGACTCTTTCTCATAGCATGGAGGTTAGGCTTGTCCCTATGTGCTCCTGGCGGGGAAACGAGTGGGCTCGACACCGACACATTTCATGAGTTTCTCAAGCGTCGCGGTTCCGGCATTATCACTGTGCCACCGCATCGCTGGAATGCGGAGGCTTTCCATGGCACTGTGCCTGGTAAATCGTGCACCGTAAGCTTTCTAATATGCTTCATCTTTATTGATCTTATCTGTACCCATCATCAGACCAAAGGCGGCTTCATACCCGATTTTGAGTTTGCAGACGTCCAAGAGTTCGGCATCACTCCAACGGAAGGTGGACAGGCAATGTCCACCCAATTCGTCGTGTACGTTACAAGAGACTCGAAATGCTTGCAAGTTCAATCTAAGACTTTCTCTGTGTTTCAGTCTTCATCAAGCATTCAACGCCCTACAACGCAGTGGAATAGACTATCGGGCCACGAACACCGGGGTTTTTGTCGGCTGTCGTAGGTTTCGATCTCTCGAGTTTTGTCATTGCATTGCTTTACACCACACTTGCAGCCGGTGGAGTGAGTCCGTTTGATGTAGATGTCACTCAAGCAGGGGGTACGGCATCTCAGGTGCTTTCTATGCATGATTTGCTCACGCGGATTCATTGCGCCCGCAAAGCATATTATATGACTGGAACGTCTTCTTCTATAACCGCTAATCGGATCAACTATGTCTTCGATTTGCTCGGGCCTTCGACCATCGTAGACACAGCCTGTTCGTCCACTCTCACTGCGATGCATCTTGCGGTACGGGCAATCAGAAACGGGGATTGCGATCAGGCCGTTGTTTCCGGAGTGAATCTCATTGCATCTCCAGCGGATACCGTCGCTTTCAGTCAGCTTGGCGTCCTCAGCCCAGACGGCATATGCAAGTCCTTCGATAATGATGCGAACGGTTATGCTCGTGCAGACTCAGGTGTGTTTAGTTTGCGTGTTCCCTTTGGTTTACTTAATGGGATCCCTTGTTTCTGTGTAGCTGGAGCTGTGGTGATCAAACGACATGACCTCGCCGTCAGAGACAATGACGTGATCCATGCGACGCTCGTCGGGACTGCGTTGACATCTTGCGGTTCTCTCATGGGCTCGCTCACAACACCTAACCCTGAAGCTCAAGCTCAGGCGATTCGTCTCGCATATAAAGATGCTGGTCTCCAGCCGCACCAGGCTGACTTTGTCGAGTTGCACGGGACCGGAACCGTTGTCGGCGACTCCCTTGAGGCTAACCTTGCAGGTGAAGTGTTCTCAGAAGGTAGACAAGGAAGGGAAATTGTTATTGGGTCTGTCAAGAGTAATGTTGGACACGGAGAAATTAGGTATGCGACAGTAGCCATTCCACTGTGATTCTATCTGCGGTTACTGATGACTGCCGATGCCAGTGCCTACATGACCTCGTTAACGAAGGTCTGCCTCGCAACTGTAGTGGCTGACCATATTCAAATATCCTTCGCAGGTTGTGCTGATGCTGAGCCACAAGGAGCTCTTGCCCAACGGGTACTTCAAGACGCCTTCGGAGAAGATCAAATTCGAGAAGTATAATTTGCGTGTCCCTGTTGCAACTGAGGAATTCGTGGCAACGGATCCCGAGCAGGGTCTCATTGCATCCATTTCTAGTTTCGGTTTCGGAGGTTTGTCTATTGTTTCCTTCCTCCTGAACCTCAGACTTCATGTACGTCATCATCAGGATCCTGCGGACACACTGTTCTACGTGAGCATGAAAAGCGCCCTGTCCGTTCTACTGCTGGTTTCGGTGCCATGAAGGGCCCCTTTCTTTTTACCATGGGTATGTCAATTGTCTATGTTTATATGATAATATCTCCACTCATTGACGATAGGTGCTCTCACTCCCAAATCATGCAATACGCTATCACGGGAGTATAAGGCTCGACATAACAATGCTGATATCCCTGTTCTCTGCGAGCACCTTGGCCGTCGTGCTCGCCAGATGTTATATCGTACATATGCAGTCGCTGATAGTCTGGAGTCGGCCGCGTTCCCGGAACCCGCTCTTGTCGGGAAACGGCCCAATCCTTTGGTGTACTGCTTCTCAGGCCAGGGACCTCAGCATTGGCGCCAAGGACGGGAACTAATGGCTGCATACCCCGTATTCCGCGAGAGTGTTCTCGCATGTGACGAAGTGTACACAGCTTATGTTGGAGAATCATTCTTGGACAAGACTGGGTTGTTCGTGCAGGATAGCGTCAAGCCGTCACCGCTCGAGACCTGCCTCATTTGGCCTGCGGAGGTTATTTCGGTCTCCATCGCATTCTTCCAAATCGCGATGTTTGACTTGCTCACCGCACTCGGTATTCGACCTACGGCCCTTGTTGGACATTCTTTGGGAGAAACCGCCGTTCTATATGCTTCTGGTGCTGCCTCTCGTGAAGTGCGTGTTTCTTCAAATTAAAAAAAAACAAATCTATATCATTCTAAAGTACACTGGATGATGTTCCTGGTGTTCCTGTGTTTAGATGGCCGTCAAGGTTGCAGTCGCGCGTGGCCGTGCCTTGGGGATAGTCGACAACGCTGGAGGATCCATGGTCGCCATATCTGGCTGTGACGCCGATGCAGTCCGCGACTATGTGGATGCCGCACTTTCTCTGGCAGGAACCGAGTGTGGAAAAGCTGGGCAATTACACTTGGCTGCGTTCAACAGTCCATCTGATATCGGCGTATCGGGGCCCGAGGAACTTTTGGACGCGTTGACGAATTACATCGATAGATGGGTTGACGGCGTCACCGCCCGCAAGCTTCGTGTAAGCACAGCCGTGCATTCGCCCTTTGTCAATCCTTGCGAGGAGGCGTATCGTAAGGAGCTCGCCGCCATCTTCTCTGAACATGCCAGCGATCACTTTCCAGTGATCTCCACCATGTCCACCGTGACTGCCGAGTTCGTATCTGAGCCCTATACAGTTGATTATCTATGGAAGAATATTCGCCAACCTGTGTTGTTCTCCACGGCCATTCCGAAGATCATCGACCGCTATGGGGATCTGACGACGTTCGTTGAGGTGTCTCCTCATCCAGTTTTGTCTCAGGTACGACGTAATCCATAACAGAGCTTCTTGTACACTCACCATCTCTGTAGTATATGAAAGGTCTGGGCGCCCATGACTCAGTGGGAACTGGGTACCGGCCGCCCTCCTCACGTCGTCTCAAAGCTGGAGCGAGTGCGAAGACGGAAGTGCATGCAATCTTGGACACCATCGGGCGTTTGCTCCTGTTCGGTGTGAACTCGGTAAGACTGCAGCCTCTGCGTCAGTGTATTTGATTTTTCTCAAAAACCCTTTGCAGATCGATTTCTCCATGCTCAACGCATACCCTTCGAAGACATTACCAGATATTGACTATCCGTTCAACAAGAAGATCTGGCCACTGGCGAATGCTGCGGCACAGCCTGCATCTTATCACAGGTGGCTGCTTCCTGCTAGCAGGGCACTCAATTCCACCCGGCTCAGAGTAGGCCCTTATAATCCAGAACCGTGGATGTCGCATCACGTCATCGATCGTTCTGTGGGTCCCGTCTTTTCTATTAATCGTTTAGCACCTTATTTTCGTGTCAGAATTTGATTCCAGCTTCTGTATACGTCGAGATGGGCCTCGAATTTCCTGGGGCGACCGAAGTCTGGGACTGCAGGTTTGAGGCTGTTTGCATCCTCGACGAATCCGTGCCTCCCATCACGTTGGAAGTCTCGAAAGAAGGGGCCGAATGGTTCGTGAAATCCTCAACGGCGCTTCAGACCATGGGAGGCGACATGGAGTGGGTGCGGCGGAGCGTACCTCCCTTCGACACTGTTCACTCTCACGGCAAATTGGGTTATGGCGTACCGAAGCTCAGTCCTGACAGCATAACATATGTTGATGTCGATGCAGTGACTAAACGCTGTCATCGAACAAATACAGGAGAGGAATTGTACAAGCAACTCGAGAATTACGCTCAGTTTGGCGCTGAGTATGTCGTACTCTCATAGCTCTCTTACATCGCTAATGTCACGTTAGGTTCATGAGGATCAATAGGGTCTGTATGAATGAGACAGAGGCCATCGCCTGGATTCGAGGCCATGTTGACGGTCTGAACGCGACCGACTATAACCTGCACCCCGCTATTCTAGATGGCGTTTTTCAGGTGCGCCGTCTTATAAAGTGCTGGGCTATTCTGTATCTGATCAACATTATGAAAGTCGGCTCTCGGCTGGGCCTTGGCAAGTGATGTGGCTCTTCGTTCAACCTTTCGCTGACTTTTGGCTTATAGGTCTATAAAATGTTGAACGACGGAAGTCAGAACGAAAGCATCTTTGTGCGTCCCTTTCGCTATTTGAATTCACATGTCGGAAGATGTTGGCGACTTACGTTTTGTCTTTGCCTCCAGTTGCCTTACTCGCTAAAGAGGGCTTTCCGCAATGACGGAAGCATCGAACCCCTTGTCTTGCCTGCTGAATTCCGAGCATACGCTGTGATGGCTGAATGGACGCCCCACCATTGGATTGTCAATGCATATATCTTGGATGATGAGGGGTCTGTTCTGTTCACGGTCGAAGGTAAGCGTCAGTAACGATGTTATATCCCTCCAAAATTTATATCGAGCTGGACGCAGGACTCCGTTTCACATGGGTCTCACAAGAAGATTTCTTGCCCTCTACTCGGTTCGCAACACATTGGCAACCATACGCTCTGCCACCCACACAGCTACGCGGCTTAATCGCCGTGGAAGGACCCACCCCAGAATCAGACACTGTCGAACTCTTAAGAACCCTGGATGAACTTGCTGTCTCGTATACCAGCGCTACATTGACGTTAGTGTGTTCCTCTGTTGGGAAGGAGGACTGACTGAGCGAACGCTGTGTAGTCGCGTCCCGGAGGACTTTACCCCGGAGAGCGCTGACAGCAAACGTTATCTGGCTTGGTGTAAGAATTTGATTGCCAACGCCAGCTCTGATATCCCAGTATCACCTCGCATTGGCGTGTCTGTGGAAACTCAGTTCAAAGATGTCTTGCAGTTGACACACCGAGTCGGTGAGAGTCAGAAAGGCAAGCAATTTTAGTTCTGCTATAGTCAAATTACTAAAGTTGGGTTAAGACCTATTGACCTCAACCCAAGCTGCGTCGAAGCTGCTCCTGCAGGATGATATCATAAACCAGGCTTACGAGAGTCCACCTTTCGTAGGCTCAATCTTCGACAAATTTGCGATGCAGTTCGTGGACCTCGTCAATGCCGCAATCACCGCTGGAAAACGTGTTATACGCGTCCTGGAGATTGGTGCTCGACAAGGCCGTCTCACGAAGCTTCTCGGCCAGGCACTCGTAGATGCTGCGCTGGGCCCTGGTTATTACGTCGACTATTTCTGCAGCGACACCGACATCCTCTTTGCTCAGAAGGCAACTGTGCAATCTCCGTGGATGACGATGACCTCTCTAGTCTTTGACCCGACTATCCCAGTTGAAGAGCAAGCACTCGAGCCCGCGAGTTTCGATATTGTTGTAGCGTTGAATGCCCTGCATGGTAGTTCTGACCTTCGCGGGACCCTTGCCAACCTTCGGGATATGCTTGTCCTCGGTGGTTACCTTGCAGCGATCGAATTGGATGGCAACTCTTTTGCAACGTCTGCGATTGGTACTAAATGTAAGGTGGTGCATTCATTGTCTTTCGTACTTGTCTAACTTCCGCCTCTCTAGGGATGAACTTCGTCTTCGGGTGCTTCGATGGGTGGGTGGGAATCCATGAGGAACGTCAGGGACCGACTCGCTCCTGGCTGTCGCTAACACACTGGACGGCTGCATTGCAATCAGCTGGTTACAACGATCATATCCTCCTTTCTTCAATCAGCGATTGTGTCGGGCATATCGCCTTCATATCGCAAGCCTCTCTCTCGACACGCGTGATGAACGAATCATCGAAGATTTCGTCTTGCTTCCAATACGACGACTTCACTATCGTTCGCTACTTCCATGCCGGTGGTGAAATTGATCTTGTTACATTCCTGTCCAGCCTCGATTCGACGGAACCTTACTCCCTTTGGCTCCACACAGATACAAGGCCCAGCAATGCCGCCCTGCTGGGACTGTCTCGGACACTTTGCCACGAATATTCCGCTTGGAAGATCTTCACTGTGTTGTTCCACCCTTCATGGGATTCATCTCGGCAAAAGGAGTTCATCCATGAGAGACTTATCCCTCTCAAGATGGTGCATGCAGAGCTGATGATCGATGAATTGGGTTCCATGAGTGTTCCTCGGGTTGTCGAAACTCCAATGTCCCCTATCACCGAACCTCGAGGATCGAAGGCAGTCCAATTTAGTGAAACGCAAGTTTGGCGACAGTATCCACCAGAGCTACTTCCTGGAGATGTCGAAGTGGCGGTTTCTTTCGTGTCCATTTCCTCGATATTCGCTGGGTGTTCAGAATTCTCGGGTGTCGTGACTGCGGTCGGGGAAGGTCTCAAGCAAGAATGCCAACTCGTCGGAAGACGGTAAGGAAATCTTTGATTGCGAAACTGAGCCAGAGTTCAACGGACATACAGGGTATTTGGCATAGTGTCTGGACACGGCGGGAGTGTCGTCATCTGCCCTCGATCCCAAGTCTCTGTCATCTCGGACGATCTGTCTCTGTCCGTTGCTGCGGCGTTGGTCGGGCGTCTGGCCTTCTTGTCTTCAGTGATCATGAAGGCACTTCCGTCGAACGGACAGCGTCTTGTTATTCTGCACGCTGGCGACTGCTCGGCCGCTGCGACCACTACCTACTCGTATCTCAAGGCTACAAACTTTGAAGTCCTGGTCACCTTGACAAACGTGTCGGATCCTCACAGCGCACGATCTTTTTCCAGCCTCAGACCGGTGTACGCGTCTAGCGACTACCAAAGCTGGGTCGAGGCTGCACGCAAGTGGGCGCCGAAGGGAGTGGATCTTGTTGTCAGCTTCGACATCGATCCGAGCGTGGGCATGGAGACAATGCAGATAATGGCAGCGGGTGGCACCCTCGTGCAAATCGGAGATCTGCCTCGCCGGCTTCGTCGTGGCCAGCGATACGTCTCCGTTGACTGGACTCATCTGGTTGAAGATGAATTCCTCCTTCGGCGCTTGGAGGATGTTCCTCCTGCTATCCGTGATTCATTGTTTACTTCGGTGGAGGTTTTTAATCTCAGCCAGTTCTCAATTGCGGTTGCAAAATCACACTCTGATCCGCCAAATAACGTCATTCTGCTGGGCCTGGAAAGCATTGATCCCGAACTCCCGATCACCAAAGGAGGCGTGATCGCTGGGACAGCCGCTTTCAATCCGCGTGCATCTTACGTCCTGATCGGCGGCGTCGGAGGGCTCGGCGTCAGTATGGCCAGATGTTTGGTGGAGAACGGAGCCAGACATGTTGTTCTGACCTCGAGATCTGGGACAAAGGCGAGTTGTGTGTGAAATAACGGATTGTGGGTTTACGCTAACATCGTACCTTGCTATGAAACAGGCTTTCGAGAATGTGGAGCTTATTCGGGAGAAAAGGATGGTTGATTACCTTCGTGCACTCCCCGGTGTCACTGTGGACATTGCTTCGGTGGACTGTCTGGATGCAGAGAAGACCAAGGAGCTGTTTTCTAATCTCAACCACCCAGTCGCTGGCGTCTTCTTTCTTCCCGTGAAGTTGCATGATGGGCTCTTTGTTAACCTGAAGGCGGAGGAGGACTGGAAATTGAGCAAGCTTCTCGTCTCTTGCTTGTGGAACTCAACTGATGTCCGTCCGAATTTTAGTGTATGATGTCAAAGTGAAGGGACTGCAGGTGATGTTGGAGGCGGTTGACCCTGCATCACTAGACTTCCTTGTGCTTACGAGTACTATATCCGCTCTTGGTGGCTCTGCAGGTAAAATTCTGCACTAGCCATACCAATTCAAGCGCTGACGTGAGGGCATCAGGGCAAGCAAACTATACGGCTGCACAGTTTCAGATGGAAATGATCGGAGCTGGACTTCCAAACACGGTGTCCATAGCTGTGCCACCGATTGTAGGTGCGCTTGTTCTCCAGCCATACAGCTTTTCTAAGTAGTTTATACTATAGCTTGATGCTGGCATTCTGGCACGTAGCACGCGACCTGCCGGCACCCAGAAAGCCGCACTAGAGAAGGTATGTGCAGAATTCGCGTTAGCGTTGAGAATATGATTAGTCGCTGAATACCGAGACTTCAGTACAAGTCTTTCGGTGTCAGTACGAGACAGGTAGTCCACCAATGCATCGACGCAATTTTGTCTCTGGGCACCAAACCGCGCAATGCGGTATATATTCCTGCAGTGGACTGGAAGATGCTTTTTGAATGTACGTAAATCACCTCTGACTCTCTTCACAACGCTGAGGAATTGGGATATGTTCTGCCCGACTAGCTGGATTGGCCCCTGCGAGGACTCAATCGCTCATACGTCACTTGATTACCAAAGGTATGGACGGACCTATGGCATTGGGCACATCGCATGAGGGAACAATACGAGCAGCCTGTGCAAAGGTCCTCTCGCTTCACGTGGATGAGATCGAAGAGACAATTCCTCTATCTGGCTATGGCCTTGACTCTCTCACCGCTGCGCGTCTCAGGGTAATCCTCAAAACAGAGTTCAACCTAGACGTGACTCAGCTTCAATTGCTCAGCGGCTATACGACAGGTAAGCCTTACTGCATCGTGGCTTCACAAGTGGGCTATGTCTAACCTTCTTTGTCGTGTTTTAGTGCAGAAGTTAGTATTGATGCAATCAGAGCAGGCGGCTGCCTTGGAGACCCAAAGATCGACCCCCCATGGAGAAGAAGCTTCCTCCGCTGACGGAGCATCTATCGAGGACGACATGAATGAGACGATTGTCCGTCTCAATGATGCGAAACACGGTTTGCCTGTGTTCCTCGTTCACGGTGCAGGAGGCGGTGTCCTTGTCTTGCGCAAGATTGCACAGAAGATCCAAGTGCCTGTATATGGAGTGCAAGATACGCCCGAGGCGCCCCTTACGGGGACCCTGCAGCGCCTGGCGACATTCTACCTAGGGAAGATCAAGCAGAAGCAATGCACAGGGCCATACCGTGTTGGCGGGTTCTCTTTTGGTGCGATGCTCAACTTCATTGTTTCATTTTCTTTTGGGTTCCGTAGCTAATGTGTTTTTCTCGTCAGGCACCGCGGTGGCACTCATGATGGCGCAAATGCTGCGCGCTGACGGAGAGACGGTGGAGACGCTGATCATGTTGGACGGCGCACCCACCCTATTCCTTCGGCCCGAGATGCGAGAGCACACGCGTCAGATCATTATGGATGGGACCATGGCGGACAACGTGAGTGCTAGCGTAATACGCTCTTAGAACGTGCAAATACTGATGCGCTTTCAGATTATGCGGGTCGTGAAGGATATGGCGGCGAGTGGAGCGATTGACGGAGCAGAGGATGTCCGCACGCAGTTCGAGGAACACTTTGAGCATAGGCACAAGGGAAACAAATGGGTCGCGAGATTCTGTCAGGCGTATGTTGCTCATCTGCTCATGGGCATCCGCGAAAGCATGGAAATGGAGCGACGCGAACGAGATGAGGCGTTGGATGGGTTAGTGTGGCCGGCCGAGCGCACAGTGCTGATGAAGGCGCGAAATGGCATCAGAACAAATACGCACGCACAGGGAGTATCGGAGGCATTTGATTTGGACAAATGGACGGACAAGGTGGACTTGCACGAGTTCCCGGGCACACATTTCGGATTCTTGAATCCGGTTTCTGGTGTCGGCGAGGCCTTAAATGACCTGTTGGGTTAGTCATTTTGGATGGTAGCTGCCGCGCGTCTTACCGTTACGCTCTGTCAATTTTGCCATGTGCTTGTATTATTACACACAACTACTTAACGGCTGTTCCCTTTAAATTGATTTGTACAAGATAATGCGGACGGATATCCGGACTGGCTCCGAGCCACTTCCGCGAATGTAAGGGCCATACATACGTATATAGTGCATTAACCGCTCTCTGGGATCTCCCCGCTTGGATTGGACAATATTTCCGGTTTCCCGTTCCAAATGCCCTTTAGAAATTCATTTCACCGCTGCCGACGTTGTAGGGAGAGCCTACTCAGCATGGTCAGCGCTAAGAACCTCCGAGGTGTTCCGAACTGCCATCACCTCTTCGAGTTCACCTCTTCGAGTTCTTATGCGAGCCCGGCTTTCCATCTCGTCGTGTCTTCCGCGGCTCTGCTCACTGAACTTTTGTCTAGCCTGCTCTCACGCTCGTTCGATAATGAGTAGCTGTGCTCCTGGTTTTGAAAATGCCACAGAACAGCGCGAGCCTGTCGATCTCAAAGTCCACGGTGAGATCCCGTCCTGGCTGAGCGGTATTCTCTATCGCACAGGGCCGGGCACTACTCGCATTCCCAGGACCGCGGACCCCTCCAAGGTCGTCGATATTCACCACTGGTTTGACGGGCTTGCTATGCACCACCGTTTCGAAATCCATTCCGAAACGCAGCGCGTCTCCTACCGCTCCCGCAAGGGCGCCGAAGATGTCGAGCGGTACATCGCTGACACTGGCGAATTTCCAGGGTACTCCTTTGGTCAGCAGCGTGACCCATGCCAGAGCCTCTTCCGCAAATTTTTCTCCGTCTGGGATGCAGCATCGGGGGCATTAGGACCCAGTGGGCGGAACGTCAACGTCACCCTCACGCCCGACATGCCTGGCTGGAATGCAGTCACGAAGGGTCTGCCGATTCTTTCCCCATCTGCTGCGAAATCGCCCATGACACCGCGATATCTCGTCGCAAAGACGGATTCAGACAGGTTGCAGCTCCTCGATCCTGAGACACTAGACCCGTTGGCGCAGGTGACCTACAGTCAGCTCGATTCTCGTTTGGATGGTGTCTTGGCTGCCGCACATGCATGTCGGGATGCCGTCTCAGGGGACTTTTACAATTTTGTTTGCAAGTTTGCAGGCCGATTCCCGACGTATAAAGTCTTCTGTATCCGTGGGCATGACGGCGGAGTTGATATCCTGGCAGAGATCAAGGATGCCCCGCCGGCGTACATTCACTCGTTTGCGATTACAGAGCGCTTTATCGTGTTGTGCGTTTGGCAAGCCTACTACAAGCAGTAAGTTCTGCCTTTTCCTTGAGATTCTCTTTTATCCCTTCCTTGGGATACAGCATATTTTGTATTTTTTCTTCCTTGAAAGATGTTCTGTATACCTTCTCCTGGATATATATTCTGTCCATCCCCCGGGCCTTGAGATATTCTGCGCCGATATTCGGTTGCTAATGCGCTGTGATTATATAAATAGCTACGGTATGTCGATCCTCCTCAACAAGAATCTCGCCCAGTCCATCACAACCGACTGGGATCCCACCGCCGATACGCTCATCTACGTCATTGACCGCATGAACGGCGGTGTTATCGCGATATACAAGGTGAGTGTCCGCTTCGCTTAATACCAGACAGCCGATTGACATCCTCACAGACCCAGCCCTTCTTCTGCTTCCACCACCTGAACGCATTCGACGATCCGGCCACAGGCGACGTCGTCATCGACATGAGCGTCTACCCGAATAACACGATCATCGAGCTCACCAAGTACGCCTCGTTGCGCGACCTCGGCGCGCTCACTACCCCATTCACGTACGCCCGTGCGCGGCGCTTCCGGCTACCCGCGCCTCTTTCTTCTCCTCCGCAATCCGGCACGCGAGACGCGGTGGTCGAATATACCTTCCCGATCGAGCGCAACATCGAGCTGCCTGTTGTCGCGCCGCGCGTGCGGAACCGGCCGTACCGCTTCGCGTATGGAATCCACAAGGTGCACATTCCCGGCCGCCACACTCTGTCGGATGCGCTCATCAAGCTCGACATGGCTGCCGGCGCTGCCGGTGGTGAAGGCACGAAGGTCTGGGAGGTGCCGGATGGCACGCCGAGCGAGCCGATCTTTGTCCCGCGGCCTGGCGCAGCGCCGGGGGAGGAGGGCGAAGATGATGGCGTGCTGCTGACCGTGGTGTTGGACGAGCGTGCGGTGCAGAGTCGGCTGGTCATCCTGGACGCACGGAAGATGCGGGAGGTGGCGCGTGCGGAGATGGACACGGTATTCCCGATCGGGTTCCATGGTGTGTTTTGTGGGTAGTCCACAGCACTTCGTTACTACTTTGCTCCGGTCTGTTTTTGGTAGGTGGTGTGTAGCATTATACGTGTTGTTCCGTTTCTTTGCTTTGTCAAGCTGTACTACCATAGGCTCACAACTGCGTTTTCACGTCATCTTCAGAGTGTCTGCGTACTGTCGAATATCGACAACTTACAAATACCGATAGATCATCCCGGACGGCGCGCGCATAACTCCGGCCCACGCACCTATGCTCTTTCATCGATCTCGTCCTCAACGATCGCGGGCAACCGTCACTCCATCCTCCTCTCAGGAAGAACAACTTATTTGAACGTCTGAGTCTGTTTGCGTTGATGGAAGGCGTTATCGCATTCAGGCTTTCTTTTGAGTTTTAGTCATGTACGTATTGCCCGATGCATTGAATTCTTCAAGCTGCTGCTTGGATTGGCGTTGCCTATTTGGATTAATGAACTCATTATCGCGGACGTTGATGAGATTACCTGCAGTATATATACTTGCAAAGCGGCGCGTCACATCTCTGATCAGCCGCTGGTCACTAGTCATTGACCGCGACACCACTTGTCGAGTCGTCCCGAGTCGGTATGGGTGTTTCCATCCTTTTAAACACGTAGTATGCTTGTTCGCCTTCCAGCCACTCGATGAGAGAAGAATACACAAAGTTTTGTGCGTAATCGGCATCCTTGAACCTGGTATCCACTAGGAGCTGTTCTGACAAGTATATTGAATGAAAGGATGTGAATAAAAATTGCTTGGAGTATTATTGCAGAGGGACGCTGGCGAGATACAGCCAGTCAGTTCGGGACTGGGGAGGCTCGACAGCGACTCGACCCGTTGGTGGCGCACAGCAGCGCACATCGTCTACGTTCGCGGCCGCCGCGATACCAGACTCGTCGAAACGCAGTATTGACGACAATCGTAATCAGGAGACGGGACGATTTACAACAGCGTTGACTTCTCAACTTAGTCTTGGTGGCACAGCACTCGGGAAGACATGGTCACGTGGTTACCAAAATGGTGATCCTTGTTTCTCTCCTCCGAGCCAAGTGGACTTCTTCCTGCACTTCGCTGGCACTGCAATTAATTTTCTACAACCGCATATACCGTTGATGCCACAAGCGTTGCAGATCAAGATTGTTGGCCGCTCATTTACGTGATGGGGCTCGCTTCCGCCGGGAATGATAACTGGGCGTCTCTCACTAACTCCTCATGTAGTCTGTCCATCAGTCCTTCCATCACGGCTTTGACGGCTTGTCCTCCGACTCTCATGTCCGCCTAATTCTCCTCCTGGTTCAGGTTCTGCGTGCTTGTTTTCGACGCAACGATGGATTTCTCTCCAGCGCGGCCGCCCGCAGTCCAATCACCAACTACAGGAACGGTTCGCACTCGCCCGCCACCTCCAATGGGCCCCCGCAATCCCAAGTCCACGCAGAAGGCTGCCGTTGTACCTGTCGATTTGGGTAAGACGATGTTGGAAGAAGCGACCCCGGCATATTCGAGTCCACGCGTCTCAACCTGGACTCCCTCTCAGGATGCTGCATCAGAATCTGGCTCATCACGGCAGAGTACTTCGAGCACACACTTCAGGCATGGAACTGCAGGAGGAGATCCTCCGCCGGCACGTATCCCCACCCCTGCCTCCCCAGCGGTGAAGATTATCAGGAAGATTCCGACGTTGATCCTTCCACCGTCCGTGAATTTCGACTCGACGCCTGTCCTGTGGCGCGGCATGACCCTCCAAGCTGCTCAGTGGAGTCTTACGTCCAAACAACTGCAAGAGATTGTTTCGACTGCCATCAAAGCATCAGCGCAGGAGTCCTTCATTCGCCTAATGCCGCTGCATGTACTAGAGGGTGAGATCGCGGAGGAGGTCACGCGCTTAGAATCGGTTCGCTCCCATTTTTCTCCATATGCGTCGTTCCAAGTGTGCTCACGGCTATCGCAGCTTAGGGCGAAAATGCAAGCGCAGTACCGGTTTAATATGCAGAGGCGGATGATGTTGCTGCAGTCGCTGAATGTGCTGTCATTTGCGGACTCTACGGACGCAGGTGATCGCGAAGCGCTGGCGAATATGACAACGCAGTTATCCGAGGTTACCGCTGCTTGCGATCGGCTCATGGAAACTCTGCTCACGATTTCAGACCAGCGCGCACAGATCCAGCGGATTCAGGATGTCCACACTGCGTCTGCGCTGGCAATGGCGCTCAGGAAACTCAATGCATCATACGGGAAGCGCGCTGTGGAGCTGAAGGAGGCTCGATCAAAGATCTCAGAGCTGCAGGAGGAGCTTGAGGAGGCTTGGCAGGTCGCGGAGGAGATGGCACAGGAGATGGACGACCTCGACAACTTCGACTTTGGGTATCCAGACGAGCAGTACGATGATGTCAGCGCTGTGGTGGGCGACGCCTTCACAGAACGGAGCGTGCTCGTTGGGGATTCCGTCACGGAGCGCAGCGTACAGCTCGCTCAGGTCGTTGGAGTCACCGCGACTGCAGTCGCAAGCAAGGCGACGTATGCGAATGTGCAGTACAATCAGCCTCCACCACCGGTAGCTGACAGGGTGAATCGTGTGCAAGCCGCACGCCGACGAAGCGTGCGTACGTCGAGGGCGAGCCTGAGGATTGCACGAACGCCGTCTGCTTCGGGCGAGCGGCCATCTGGACCGTTGCGCAGAGCGCAGAGCCGGAGTCACAGCGTGCGGCGGGCCGCTTCCAGCTCAGAAGGCGTCCCGCGGGTCCCCATCATTCACATAGATACAGTGGGATACAAGGGCGGCTCGTTCCTGGAGTTGTCAGAAACGAGGCCGACAACGCCGGCGACGGCTGCAGCTGTAAGCCCAACCCTGCCCCCTCCTCTTCCGCAATTCGCACCAAAGAGGAACACCCTGGGTAGGTTCCATTGATCTTCCCTTGAGGTGTAGGAACATCTGTCTCACCGACTTACAGAGGTGCCTGCCCCATCACCGAACCCCACCATCCCGTCACCTGGATTCGACCGGACTATCATACCCCCACTCATCATGCATCGATCAAAAGACGACATGGATTACCAAACGCTACACGAACGACAGCAGGCATCGCGACGCGTCAAGTCGTTGCAGCCACGATCGCGCACGAATCCGCTGCCGGACGATCTTTCAAACGCGCTCCGCGGCACGACGTCTGAGCGACGGAGGCTCGACTGGTCGATGGCGGAGAGACCAAAACCGAGACGGTATTCAGTGCCGGTAAAAGCCGCGCGCCTTACGTCGCAGCCAGTGCAAGCACAGGCCAGGGACGCTGTTGGCCAGCCTGCGGCTGCTCCATAACGCGATTTCATCATCTAACGAACACTTGCTGTATCTATTATATTACTTCTTAGGTAGGTGGGCACATCATCGCGTAAATGGCAGTCCTTTCGCTTATTGACATTGTCGTTTCAGATTGATAATGTCTTCTGCTGACTCCCTGACATATATTGTCCGATATCCTGACCAGCCGATATATGTATCCCTTGACGAGTTTGGATCGGTTTGTGCTATCCCTATCTGTATTGTATGCTATCATGGGACAGTAATGCTTTGGAGACATTGGAGCAGCCTACTTGTTGTCCACATGTATCGTACGACAAGCGAATTCCGATGTCGCAGCTGCTCTGCAGTTGTCTGATCAAGTATGCCACGATACTTATTGAGCCGTGCACACTTGTATGTGGGTGGCATGCTGTTCCCATGTTGTGATTCACAGGTCCTCTCCGCACAGGAAGGATCGGGCTAGTTCGACTGCAAGCCAATGGGCGACAGATGCAACCTGACCTGAAATCAGTCCTCAATCATGAGGTTGGCTGCAGCTGGGCTCATATTGATTTGCTTTCGCGAACATCTGCAAACAGTCAGGGGCATCTTATCCCACGAGAGTGCCATCCCTGATGATGTCACATCCTGTGCAAGGTGTGCAGAACATTTAATCGCAAAGTGCGAACCGCAAAGTACAAGGAGTATCCGGGTGCCTCCATGCTTGTATAAGATCCATATTGGTACATCTGCAATGACAGCAATTCAATGCTATTGATAGAGTCCTCTTGGTATGTGAAATCTCGTCGGCCACATCATGATGCGATCAAAACCTAGGAACGAGGATCAGAATGCACCCATATGCTTGCAATAATCGTACGTACAGCCGACGGCGTCAAGCCAAGCTCTCTCAAGGTCCGTGAGAAGTCGGCGCGTGCAAACGTTTTCCTGAAGAGATCACACATTGATCAGCACCGACGCCATGCATACGCGCGCTCAAGCGATGTCAGACGCACCTTGGGAAGGACATGGTGAAGTTGACGGTCTCCACGTCGACCGAGAGTGTCTGCGCTGCGAGGAACTCGGCCACTTCGCGGAGTGCTGTGAGGCCATCCACGTCAGTCATTTCGCGCAGCCAGTGAGAACAGGAGGATTATAGACGCACTCGCATCGCTCGGGAGCGTGGTCGTGTACGGCTGTCCGCCGCTCGCCATGCGTATCTGGAGGCGGGTCTCAGGGTAGTCCTTCCCTGCCGTCTTCGGCGCGGTGCTAGCGGCGGGGGCGGGGGCGGGAACAGCAGCAGGCGCCGAGCTGCCTGGTACGGGCTTGCCCTCGCGCAGAGCCTTCTCCCGGGCAGCGCGCTCCGCTCGCTCCCTCTTGTCGGCTTCGATTTGCGCCTTGATCGCCGCACGTGCCTTCGCGTCTTCCAGCTTCTCTGCAAGTCAAAGGCGGGTGTTTTGTGCGTGTGTGCGTATATGAAGGTGTGAGTCCGTGTGGGCTGCGTTCGGGATGGGAACTGGGTCCGCACCTCTGCGCTTCGCCTCGGCTTCCTTCATGAGCTCTTTGGCCTTGATCTCTTCGCGCAGCTCGTTCACGTCCTGGATGAGATGATGTCAAGTTCTGGTAGGATGAATGGTAGAGGTGTGAAGAACCTTGCCAGCTTTCCTGCGGATGGCTTCGTTAGCGAGGTTCTCTTGGGCTTCTTCCTTCGCTTTGGCGGCACGCTTTGCGGCCATCTTCTCGCGCAACTCTGCGAGCTTCTGCTGCTTCTCTTCCTCCGTGAGCGGTTTGATCTGCAACAAGCCAGTAAGCGTTCTCGCATTAGACACGCTACGAGCGAGGATACGAATGGCGCGAACCTCTTCTGCAGACTCTTCGAACTGGTCGTGACCGCTCTTCTCTGCATGGTAATTTGCTACTGCGGTGTTCTTGAATGTCTTGCCGCAGACTGAGCATTTGATGCTCTACGATCAATCATCAGAGGCATGGCACACGACGAAGAGAAAACGGATCGAATCGAATGGACTACGCGCCGAATGATAGCGTACCTTCGCTTCAGCCTCAGCACCAGCACTGCCGCCGTCCACTGCGGGAGCAATATTCGCCTTCCCGTACACAGCTTGTAAAGCTTCCAGCTCCTCCTCATCTTCTTCATGCTCTGCACCTCCCGCTCCTGCAGCGGGTGCGCTGGACGTGGACACGGTGGAGAGATCTGGGACGGGCTTGCCGTCGTTCTCGAGTATGTGGTCCATTGCGGGTTGGAGACCTCGGTTGTTGGTTGCCTTCAAGGCCCCTGTGCTCCGTATTTAGACAGATGTTGGAAGACATGATGAGTGCGAATAGGTGCACATGCTACGCACAGTCGACACGGGCGGGATCGAACCCCATCGATAGCAATACATCCCGGTCTGACATGACTGTTTGCGCTTGAGTGGAAGGAGTGTGCCTTTGCACGAATGTAGATGTGGCGAATTGAGAATCGTGCAACGTGCGCGTTAGGTAGGGACTCTGCGCAGTTGAAAGCAGTGGCGACCGCGGGCGTCGGTGTGGGCAAATGACCATCTCCATTCGGGCCACCGCACGCGACTGTGGCGCCCGTACAATATACAGTTGTGATATAGACTGACAATCAATTCCTAGTATACAATTGAGAAACTACGTGTCCTGTGAACGCAATAAATTACATTATGCGACCATACAATATCTGCTCGTCGTCGTCCTAGGTTCCAGACGTGCATCCAATATCACCCAGTATCCAGAAGAGAAACGTTCAGCGCACAGCTCATGGACTTGGCGTCCACCAGAACCATCGGAACACCTTCCACAAAATCCATAGAGCCACGAAGGCTGCGATGCAGTAGCCGATAGTCCGCCACTGCTTCACGCCACCAGAACCAATCCCGAACGCTTGTGAGGCACGTCGGGATGATTGCACCAGTGAAGCACCAAAGGAGGCAAAGGAATTTCGCTATGCACGGCTGTCAGCTATACGGGAGATGCATCTGAGAAATTGAGGCTCACTGTCTCGTCTAACGTAGTGTTTTGCCGCTCAACGTCGTCATAGATATCTGTCGTGACCTGTGATGTTGAAGTGAGCTGAGCGGGAGAAGTCAACAGAGATGAAGCATACTCCGCGTAATGACCGTAACTTAGAATGCAGCTCATCGAGCCTCTGGTCATTCTGCATCTCATAGGTATCCTCAACTCGGTCCCGTGAAGTAGACATTTCGGCCTAACAGATTGCAGTGGTATAGTCAATTAGAGGTGCCCTGAGTAGGACGTGCTGGCCCAGATAGCAGAAAGGCTCAAATGGAGTAGCTTCTGTAACAGTATCAAGGGAGGAGTTGCAGGGTAGTGACAAAAGTGGCCGTGGGCGCTAAAGACAGACGCCAGTCACGTGAAAATTCGTAGAGGCTGATGACTAAGCAGCCCGCATACGCGCGACGTGTCTGCCAAGTCTACGCGACTGCGGGCCCACTGAGCTTGCTGTATCCTTTCCTTGTCTCTCTTTCTGCACATCCTGCTGCCCCCCGTCGACGCTCTCTGCGTCGTCAACTAGCAGCCATGCCTATGGCATACTCGCTGGCGTCGGATTTGTCTCCGACGACCGTCGCGAACACCTCCTCCCTGTTGCGAATCGTGGCACTCGCGCTCATCTCTGCTGCGGGTATTGCGTCACGTTTGTTCGCTGTCGTCAATTTTGAGAGTGTCATACACGAATTGTACGTCCACATGTATTGAGGACAGCCATTGTCTCAGCTGACGCGACAAACTAGTGACCCGTGGTTTAACTAGTAAGCGTTCCGTATTGGATGTAAAACGTGTCCAAACGTAATACGTCGTTTAGCCGGGCAACTAAAGTCATAGCATCACAAGGATTCTATGTGGGTGCCCTTTGACTGCAATGTCAACGAAGTTATTCACTTGGGATGATAGGAATTCTGGAATTGGTTTGACCCCACGGCATGGTACCCGTTGGGCCGTGTTGTTGGAGGCACAATCTATCCCGGTCTTATGGCAACTAGTGGCGTAATATACAACGTGCTTCATGCGCTTAACCTTCCTGTGGACATACGGAACATTTGTGTGCTACTCGCACCAGGGTTTAGTGCACTTACCGCCTGGTCCACATACATGTACGTCTCCTGAGGGCAGGCGCTTGGTTGAAATGGAGATTGACCGGAGGGATGCTAGGTTTACCAAGGAACTGAAGGACGAAAGTGCCGGCCTCCTTGCAGCTGCCTTCATCGGTATTGTTCCTGGCTATATTTCCCGATCCGTCGCGGGATCTTATGACAATGAGGCCATTGCCATCTTCCTCCTGATGTTCACATTCTTCCTCTGGATCAAGGCGCTCAAGACTGGAAGTGCATTTTTCGGCACCCTAGCCGCTCTGTTCTATTTCTACATGGTGGCGGCCTGGGGTAAGTGAACCGCAGCGCTTCAATGCATTACGTCTGACGGGATGTTTGCAGGCGGATATGCATTTATTACGAACATGATCCCCCTCCATGCATTCGCCCTGATCCTCATGGGCCGCTTCAGCAGCCGCCTGTACGTAGCATACTCCTCGTGGTACGCCATCGGGACGCTCGCCAGCATGCAAGTCCCATTCGTGGGCTTCCAACCGGTACGCACTAGCGAACACATGGCGGCCCTAGGTTGGTACTACCGAAATTGTCAATTACCACACACCGTCGGAGCTCATCCGGACCATCATCAGGTGTCTTTGGACTGCTGCAGATCGTCGCTTTCGCTGAGCTGGTACGCAGCCATGTGTCATCAAAGCAGTTTCAAAGCCTGCTCTATGCCTCCGTCGTTGCAATGGGCATACTCGGAGCCTTGGCGATCATCGGACTCACGTACAAGGGGTGGATCGCGCCGTGGACGGGACGTTTCTACTCGTTGTGGGACACGGGTTATGCTAAGAAGTGAAGCTGGTCTTCCGCCTTCACTGTGTACTTTGCTCACCGCTGACCATCGCAGGTACATCCCGATCATCGCGTCTGTCTCGGAGCATCAGCCCACCGCTTGGCCCTCGTTCTTCATGGATCTGCAGCTCCTAATATTCTTGTTCCCTGCAGGCGTTATACTGTGCTTCCGTGAGCTGCGTGACGAACATGTCTTCGTCATCATCTATGCGGTTGTTGCCAGCTACTTTGCCGGCGTAATGGTCCGGCTGATGCTCACACTCACGCCCGTGGTCTGCGTCTCTGCCGCCGTTGCGTTCTCGTCATTGCTAGATACCTATCTGGATCCCACAGAGCCGGATGCCGTGGAAGACGACGACGATGGTGACAGCGTCAGCGGCAGCTCTACTGCCGTCTCAGCTGGCTCCGCCAGTGCTACGGCCTCCAGCAAGAAGGCGAAGAAGGCACCACCTGTACATCGGAACGGTCCGCTTGACGGCCTGCTCTCCACTCTTACTGCAGTCGCCTCTCCATCTAAGAAAGATAACAAACCACACGGCATCTTCGGTCTTGACACTCGCGGTGCTGTAATCCTGAATGCTATCGGCATGCTGCTCTTCTTCGTGCTTCACTGCACGTACGTGACGTCGACTGCATATTCTTCGCCATCAGTCGTCTTGGCTACTACAAACCAGGATGGTAGTCAACACATTATCGATGATTTCCGTGAGGCATACTACTGGCTCAGGCAAAATACACCAGAGACCGCGGTGGTCATGAGCTGGTGGGATTATGGATATCAGATTGCGGGTATGGCTGATCGGCCGACTTTGGTCGACAACAATACATGGAATAACAGTAGGTCTTTGTCATCTATTGGCTGCGATTTAATGACGCACACATCATATTCCAGCGCACATTGCCACCGTAGGGAAGGCAATGTCGAGCAGCGAGGAAGTCGCCTATCCGATCCTGCGAAAGCATGACGTCGACTATGTCCTGGTCATCTTCGGTGGCCTGCTTGGGTATTCTGGAGACGACATCAACAAATTCTTGTGGATGGTTCGCATTGCCCAAGGCGTTTGGCCGGACGAAATACAGGAGCCGAACTACTTTACGGCTAACGGGGAGTACAGGGTCGACGACCAAGCATCACCAACGATGAAGAACAGTCTGATGTACAGGATGTCTTACTACCGGTGAGTTGGCTGCCCTCTTAGACTTCTGTGGATGCATGACTGAATAGATGCGGTAAGCTTTGCTGAACTGTTTGGCGGCAATCAAGCTTTGGACCGCGTCCGTGGCCAGCAGATGCCAAAGGTGGGGCCGACATTAGACTATTTAGGTACGCTTATCCGGTGGAATCTCCTATCGATGCTCATGCCCCTCTCACAGATGAGGCATTCACCTCGGAAAACTGGATTGTGAGTCTGCAAACAGATATGTACGTCATTTCGTAATCTGACAGTCGATATACCCTCTCTAGGTCCGGATATACCAAGTCAAGAAGGATGATATCTTGGGACGCGACCTCAAAGCCGCTAACGCCTTTTCAGAGGGGAAGAAGAAGAAGAAGACAAAACCGCAGCCGAGGCGGAGAGCTATTGCTTAGACAAGTTCTGTCTTGTTTCTATTTTGCTGTGTCAATCGTGCCACCAATTTATCCACTATTGTCAGCATGTAGTCCGCCGTCAGTGTTTTGGCAATTCATGGCCATCTACGAGCTGCCGGCTCTTCTGTCCGTGACCTCATTATTTATATATGCCGGGCGCGTGCCCATATGTCAGACAGCTTCCCTCCTTGAGCGTGGAGAACGCGCCTTCCCATGCAAATGACTTCTCCCGAGTACTTTGCCTGTCCGTCTTGCTACGTGCGTGGACATTGATGTGAACGTGCAGAATTTGAGCGCGCTCTGCTCAATGTTGTGGTCCTGTTTGCGTCGAGTAGCCTACGCCATACTTGCATGACCGTGTGCGTTGGACGTTTCACTCACTTCCGAGACACCGCGGTGCCTCCACCTGAACATCGAGGCCGAGAGAACGGCAGATTATCTGATAACATCTCCAGGAAACGCGTTCACTCTCTCGGACGTATCCGGATTCCAACGGTCATCTCGGAATCAAAAGCGCACAATGTGAGAGCCGAATCTCGTAACCATCAGGCGATGATGTCTGTGTAGCGTAATATTGGTGATCTTGCCGCGTTGTGTGCCCCGTGCTACTTAGGTCGCCGTCTGCGTCAGACCATTCCTACCTAATTGACATCGCGTCTACAACTACCAGGAGCACCTCCTGCTTGGCACATCCGATATGCTCTTCAACGATTACGCTTGACCAGTAGGCATCTGTCAAGCTCCTTCGTTGTGATCTCGGGAGGCGTCTCTTACATGAGGAGCGAGTATGCTGAAGCACGAATGGGGAGAGAGCTCTCCAGGAGGTCGGCGAAGTAATTCTGTGCGTAAGTGTAAGGGTCTCAAGATGTATATGTGCGCCTACTGACAGGCCGCTTGAATGAACGCAGGCATGCTGATCGGTGCTTGCATTATCTGATAATCATATAGCGCGCGCTGGACCACGGAAACTATCCATGGAAGGTACCGTTAGTGGATCATGGCAATCAGGAGTATCGAGGAATTTGGATGAACAGAATGCTGCCCGCGAACGCATAACAGTACCATACTGCCTTCAAAGTACGCGTGTCCGCTTAATGACGTTTTCTCGTCGATCATTCGTCGAAGGGTTAATGTGGAGATAACTTCAAGACTTGGTACACCTGATGTACAATTTTTATATGCAGAAGGGATCGCCCGGAAGCCAGGTGATAGATCTGCTCAAACCTTGATGCTAATGATACATTACCATAGTCAAATGCCTTCAGCCACTTGCCACCAGAGCCAGAATAAATACAGTTGCAAATGACAACACATCCAATGCATAGAAATGATAATAGATTACGGCCGCTCCAATGCCGATTCGGGTATCCTGTTCCAACACCTCAATGCTACCAGCATCTCCGCGCCTCAGCCTGCCCTGTGTCATTCGCTCTGGTCATCCGTCCTCAAATCCCGTCCCCTTGGCCCTCCTGAAGAGCTGCGTCATGCTGCGCACTCAGGGTTGCGAATTCGGCATCGGTGAGCCGGCGAAAATAAATGGTGCCGTTCTGCCAGCCCGTCAAGAGCTGCTCCAACTTGCCGAGGTTGGAGACGTCGCTGAGGTTCCTGAAGGGCACGTCCTGGGGCCACCCTTCAATGATGACATGGTATCGTGCGACCACGTCCTTCCAGTATGTCGGCCAGTGCATGGTCGCGACATCATCGTGTGTGATGGTACCTAGACAGGGTTATTCAAGCTTGCAAACGATCACAGAAAATTCACGCACGTAGAGCGTCCCTCATGATTCGTCTGATCTCGCTGCGGGTCTCAGACATTCTCTCGCTGTACGTGGGCTTTGGGTTGAGACGGAACTTGGACTGTTGGCCGCCGGGATTGGTAGACATGTTTAAAAGATTACTGGAAGGACAGGAAGGTGCTGGTGAGCTTGAGTGCTTAACAGATCTTATATAGCATTGGGCTCCTAGCGGATGTACTCCAAGTCTTCATTTACGAGCTATTGCCGCGCACCCACGACCGTGTCAGAGAAGTCCAAACGGCAGACGCCGTAGGGCGAGAGAACGCGCTGGTTAGTGAGTGAGAACGTCGACAAACTTCAGCGTTTGGTTAAGCTGCGGTGTGCATCCTGGGTATTGCGGATCAACATTGCACAAGGCGGGGATAGTTCTACTTCCGAAATTGGACGTGCCAGATCATTGGTCAATGCATCAGACTCCATGTCGGCTTCCGCTCGGCGGCCATGCGCAACGGTTCTACAGTCCAGACGATCCACCGACAAAGCGAGATGCTCTCAGGAACCACGATCATGACGGTTCGACCGTTAGGGTCGCCACTGAGATGCTTCTTAGTAGAGCACATCGTGACAGCTCAGAACATCTGATAAGAGAAGTGTTGAACTTCACTGCATCCCCATTCCTAAGCGAAGATGGCGATAAGTGCGGCGCGGCCAAATATTCAGCGAGTAATTTGGTCGTCACCGCGAACCACGCAGTGATCAGGCGATGTGGGCGATCTAAGATTAAGCCATGAATGAGAATTAGCTCGCGCACCTTCGCTTTCCATGCAGGCCATCACCCAAGAGTACCATCCGTCTGAGCAGATCGATGAGATGCTTGAACAAACACTGCTAGAGCCTCGCGGAGCCTGTAGACGTTCGAGTAGGGCGGTTGCTGTGGAAGATTGTCATCTTACGGCAATTATCGAAGTACCATCGATCCTTGGTACGAAGATGACTTGTCCGTAGAGCGGATTGCTAGGGCACTTGGTCTCCAATGCGAAGCGGCCGCCCGGGCACGTCGTGTGTCGTGGCAAGAAGAGGCGCCGAAAACCAAGAAAGAGCGATCACGGAGACCCGGCTTCTGAAGGGACCGTTCAAGCCCCAGGCCGGCCAACTGAACCTGCAGGGAAAATCATTGCTCGTTGCAGTCACAGTGAAGGGCGCCGTGAAATAGGCCGTGAAAGTATGTCACTTTAGCGAGCAGAGAAAAAGTGCCAGTGGATGCCAATGCTCCGCGATGTTCACAGATTTGGTGTGCGGCAGACGGGCTCAGATTCTGAAAGTCTAGTGTAATTCTGCTGGTCTTCGTATGTTTCACCACCAACGATGCCACCATCTCGGGGGATATTTTGAGAAAGTAGTGCAAACGTTTTTTGCTCCAAATCCCGTGCAATCCGAGTCGGTAGTCGGCGCGGTCAGGCTAGCACCAGACCTGTGCGACATTCAAGGTTTAGCATAGCCTTGAGCCGTGTATCACACGTTTCCGACGGGTCGAGGACGGTCCATCGTCCAACTCATGAAACATGTGTACAATGCACCACTCTCGACCTGATCAAGCGTGCCGCTGATGCTAAACTCCTGTCTTCCAGAACTTTGGTTCAATCCGAGGCCGTGAGCAGAGTACACACGGGTACCCATAGAAGACACGGAACACTCATTTCAACGCCCCAAATGAGGGAGAGAAGAGAGCATCTGGACCTGCCGTAGTCTTCGTCCATGTCGACCATGCTCTAAGAACCCGACCCTGGGAGCAGAAATCAGGTGATCGAAACGATGAGCAGGAAAAGGAAAAAGTAAGCAACCATGCATTCGAGACTTAGCCGACTTACAGGGCCCAATCGTGGTGAGCGGGTGGCATTGCTCTGTTCGCAAAGATGCAGTCTTCTCGCAATGAGGGTAGCTGCCAAGGAAATTGCCAACAACCTTGGAAGTCGTCGACATGCCCTGTTTCACACGTAGTTACATTGGCGATGCCAGCGTCGTCAATGCCCTAATACAGAGATGAGTAACGCACATGATGCTAATCCCAACGTGCCGCGCATTAACTTTGATTTGTAGATGGAAAAGACTTGATGGCTTCTCCATCGAAACATGAGCATCTTGTATTCCAGACGGCGACCGCGTCCAGCATCGATGCTGTTGCACATAGCACATATTGACCACTCATTATCTCCAGAGCCGCTCGTTATAACCAAAATTGTTGGGGCCCGGTGAGTACTTGAGCTTGAGTCCTCAGGCAATCAACATTCGACATGTAGGGCGGCCTATCTTAACGATGTAACTACTAGCCTAGATCACGTGAGGGTATCCGGTACCGACTGGAATAGTGTACACGTACAAGAGATATCAGATCCAGGGGTGAAAAAGATACAATCTACAGCTCATCCTTGGCATGATTGCCCTCCTCACTCCTCTTCCCCGATTCTCCACCAGCTTTTTCCGCCGATGCAGATACTAGCTTCGCTTCGTATATTCCGTCTATGTCGTTCAAGCTCACAATGGTAGAATCTTCAGGTGACGCTGTGGGAGATTCCAATTTATCGCTCGGTTCGGTGTCGGAGTTGGGAACGGGAGAATTCGGGGATACAGGGGAGCTTTCTGTGGCTTCATCTCTCGCCGACGCTCCCGCGGCACGGAGGACTTCTTGGCCTTCTGGCGTCGAAGGCACTGACATTGACCGAGTTCCGTCTTTCGATTGATCTTCAGGGAAGACAGCTGTACCATCCACAACATCTTTGAGGTACTTGTCAAGTGGTTTGTATTTCTGACTGCCTATATGGAATGATTAGTTATCAGATCATATAGAGTGTGAGCACGACAGTGACCTTCGAACCGGGCAAAATGCGGTGACCCTGCAGGGTATATGAGAACCTTGGATCCCTTATCCGCGGTTTCCTCTGCACCTAGTTTCACCGCGCCCTTTCCACTTTTGTCGTATAGAATAGCGAAAGTGATCGAATCCTTGTATTTGTTTCCCAAGGCCTTCCACATGAGAGGGATGTCCTTGTTCGACGTCAAAAGGAGGGCGCGAGGTTTTGCGACATTCTTGGTGGATAGGAAAATATCATCTCGATGATGCATACAAGCAAAGTGGTAGAGTCAACTGACTTTGTTGGACCAATCCGCAATATCTGCCACTTTCTCAAGTCTTTTCACACCATGTGGAATATTCCGGGAAGCCCAATAGAAGAAGTTGTTGGCTGTGCGGCTCCCGCTGTCAAAGCTGATTGGTTGGGACTTCCCACCACGAGGATACAGCTGGTGGAGACATGAGCATATTCCTAACGTGCGATGTGAGATCCACCGGACCTTGACTGTGGGGAACCCTTGCACACCCTGTTCCGAACAGAGCCGTTTATTCGCATCTTGATCGCAATCTACAGCATAAAGAGGAACCATGGGTGAGAGTGCTTCGGCGGCCTTGCTGTACTCGGGTGCCATCCTCTGACAATGCTGCCAATGTACGGCCAAATTAACGTTACGAAATATTTCAACAAAAGAGACCATACATACCCCGCACCACGGCGCTACGAAAGCAACTACGGAAGTTGACTGGAAATCGAGTGACTCGAGTCAGTACACGATATACTCCACAACCAAGGATGTTGAGTAACCACGAAGTACTATAACCAAAGAGATGAATATTCCAGCAGCTTACGTACATTCTGCTTCATGGATTTCCTGAAACCCAGCGCGTCCAGCATCTTCACCTGCGTATTTGTAGGGAACAACGCAGCAGTTACCAGTGGAGGTGATACGGCTAGAATGAGGGGCAGAAGCACAGATGGCAATACTGTCCAGTACATGGTGATTGGTGTTGATGCAGTGGTAGAAAAGTTCAGAGTTCAACGTTCAACGTTCAAGGACAAAGTTGTTTGCAGATCGCCGCGTCAAATGTCACGCTGACGTGTCTGCCCGCCCGCAACTCTCCAGCTGGCTATCACCACGATTCACTATGCAAAGACTGCACCGTTAATTCAATTCAACTTGATTCGCCAACTATGCCTTTCTCGTAAAAGATCACTCTTGACGTTTTGTTTCGTTCGACATAATCCACGAGCAACAGCAAGGGCTAGTGCGACCAATGATCGGAGAACACGTCGCAAACGCGGTCACGTGGTTATTTTCTTAGCTAGGTTAGGCATACAAATTAAAGGAACCCGTCCTAAACACGATTCGGCTGAGCATTATAATGATAAACTCGCTCGGACTCAGAGCATGAGGCATTGCATGGGTACTACCATACTTACCAGATACGACCCTTTCAGCACGATGGGAAAGTGCCGATGTTCAGAATTCAGACCTACATAACTACCATTCTTCAGACGTTCTTATCAATCCATTCTGATAGCAGTGTGGTGACAGCCTTTTCATTCTAGCTACATGATTTCTCACATGCGCAAAGCACGTGCCTCTCGGTGACTAGCCTCACTTGCCTGCTATCTCAGTACTGTAGCACGAACATCGGAAGGTATGAGTTCAGACATGCTGCTAGTATCATGCGTGCTACGGAAGCCGACAGGTGGCATCTTACTGGCATGTGACTGAGAAGGAAGCCCTAGATCGAGTGGCCCTACTTACTAACGTAGGAACGAAAAGGCTCGAAGTCGAGATCATATGCACTACTAAGATCTAGTAAGAACAATCACCGGTGAACGTGCTTGAGCCGTACAAGCAGAAGACGCAATGACAACTTGGAACTCCTATCTAGCAAGCGGACCTGACTATCGGGACCGATTTGTTGTGCACCCATGAATAGCGAGGAGGCATTCGATATCTAAAATATCTCTCATCTTAGCATAATTAATTGGCCACGAAGCCAAGCCCTTCTCATAGGATATGAGAATCGTGCTATCGGTTGATGTCGTCAACACGATGTGAACGGTTGACATCGGAACTCAGCATATGAATAACCCCATTGCGTGAGATGAAGGCCTCCAAAGTATGCATGTCAAGCATACGATTACGTTACAAAAAGTTAAAAACCCGATGGAAAAGGAAGCAGCCAGCTATGATACCTTCTCGGGCTTCTCAATTCTCACCATTCTCGCAGCAATCCCTGCGGTGAGAGCCCGCGCTTGAGGTTTTCATATTCGAAGGGAGCCCGGTTCACGCTGCTTAACTCCTATCAACGTTCGCAGGCTGGTCCGTCCCTCGTAGTGAGATTCTTCGCAAGCGAGGCTTCTCGCTTCACGTTGCCTTCAAAGAAGCATCACTGGTGTTCGGAAGGGATTGTTCAAAAAGGTGATGTCGACAGCGGTTGCGTTGCCTAGAAAGCCAGAGACAGCATGTCGAACCGTCGGTCTTCTGAGCTGTGGATATAATATTCTAAAAATCGAACATATATGCATTCACCATAACATGATGGAAAGGGCCGACTCGTCTGCGATACCCACAAGTGACCAACGTGCTCGCTGTGGTGCTCACCATGTCTAAACGGCACTGGACGGTTATCGCTTGATATTCTCTTTCCCGTGCTCTGCTCCAGCCATCGCCGGCGAAGAGGATGAAGTTGAAAGACGTGAAAATCCTCGTCAAATCGGGAGAGAAAGACTTTTCCGGCGGGTGGGTTGGTCGCGTCCAGCTCCTTTCGCAGGATACGGCCAATGAACGATCAGGCCTGTTCTCGTTTCCTGTTTTCGGCGACTACCTTGGAGCACGGCCACGGGATCCTGCGTTCGTGAGCTCGGCATTCCGCCGAGGACCGGCCTGGAACTTTCTATGAGCGTGCGACTACGTCGAGCGGTATGATGTACGTTTTACATAAACGAGAGATCCCCCACATTGCTCTGAAGGAGGAAAAAGGGCATGGGGCATTCCCCAGAGCGAGGAACCCCTGAAGGTCATACTGAAGGTATGTCTTCGCATTCCTTGAATAGATGCTGATGTCCTGATAACTTCATTCTCAGCTTCAGAGAACCAAAATGAAGAGCGATTTCGTTCAACTTACTCACCCTCTCGTCAGCTCCGCACTCATGGAGAAAGCCTGTCGTGAGCCATCGATGACATGAGGGGCGCTAGGTGCTAGCCTCCTGGGGGAACAGAACACATGTGGGTTTCATTTAACTCCACCATAGCCGGCCGCCGAAGGGAACAGGCCAACCTCCCTCGTGATTCGCTGAGGTTACACTCCCGTTGTCTGGGTTCTAATGCACAATCGCGGCGCGCTCCTCAGCTCGCGCAGGTCACTTCATTTACTGTTGGTCGTCTTGAGAATAGGCGCTATTTGCAGTCAGTGGACAAAAGATATCCATAAGATTCCTTTCCCCATCAATGTGGTAGCATCGAGAAACCGACATCACGGACCTGCCATAATCGCCACGGTTGCAATAGCTTGTATGCTCGGCAGTAATCGATGACATTTATCATACACTGCAACGTATTTAGGCATTGAGATGACATCAGAGCTTATAACGAGTTAGTTCGCTTGGTAGGGAACAAAAGTGGCGAGAAACGTTACTCACCTCTGTGTCATCTCAAGATCCACTGCCACCCTTAAACAAATTCGCCGCCGCCGCATGACTCTTAGCGTGAATGATCTTCGCAGAATTGTTGCGTGATGCTCCGCATAAGCCCAACAAAATTTCCGGCGTTGTACTTAGATGAAGTAGACAGGGATTCATGATCAGCGACCTCTCCAGGACATCGGTACTGGGGAGGCCATCCATCTTTGCCCGCCGCTGGCTGCATGATGACCTAGAATTGTGCTATACCTTCCGATGAGACTTCAGGTACACGCAGATATTGCATTGCATCATAGAAGCCCCACCCTGAAGTGTGCCTCACTGAATATCGCGCTTAGATCCCGTTTTATCTGATTAGGTCTACAGGCCAACGAACGGCGTCATCGAAAGGAGCTGCGTAGATCAACGGCATTGACGAGCATATTATAGCACAATGAAATCCACGCAACCACAGATGTGTCACGTTAACACGTTCAACTGTTCTCCGAAGAATCTACGGAACCCAAAAGTCAGTTGCTCCGCTTATCGCGGACCGGAGAGCCAACTAAAGCGCACTAGAATATCAAAGAGTTGTTGAGCTGCCGCCGGTCAGATAGAGTTTTGGAATAGTTCACAGCATCGCGAGCACGCATTAGCCACGCGTATGGATCGGAAGCGATCATGAGCGCATAGACGTTTCAATCACTCCCGTTGATCATACCTGTACGGAAAGAGTGTCCGAGTCTGCTGAATGACCGACGAGAGACGAAAGCAGGAGTGTATCAGGATTACGCAAGCTGAGAAAACCATGCAGTCATGCTACACAGCCACTGACAGTTGAATTTAGAAGTTCGGGTATAACGTATCGGTACGCCTGCAGTAACCATCGACGGTTGTGATCCAAAAGCACCGTGAAGCGAGGGAAGACCTGCACAGAGAACAAATGAGTGTTCCAATCATTCCGACAATTGTGCAATAGCTTTAGCATGTCAGGAGCCGGATTCCTAAGAGCATGCTAGGCATAACTATTGGTGAAGAGAAAAGTCGAAATCCAGAACCACCATCATGCAATAGGATGTCGACAACAGAACATACAGTGCGGGATTGCAACTTGACATGGTAGTACAGACGCAAGCGTGGCAACCGAGGGCTGTCAACGACAGTGACATCAGTACGTCGACACGGCATTATCACGGTGACCACCGGGACACGAGCAGTAAGATCACCGACAATGAGGCGTCGCCACAGCACAATTGAGCTTTTCGGCTGTCGTTGATCAAGATGGCGGAGAGGTGGCATGACCAGGCGCAGACACAGCGATAGCAGCTTCGAGACGGAGGATTTGCGGCTAGAGAGAGTCGAGGTGAGGACGTCAACAATTGCGTGGGTAGGCTCTGCGATGCTAGTGCCGCTAGAAGGAGACGGAGGCACGAGTGAGCCAGGCAAAGAAGTCAGCGATAGCAGGCTTTATTGTCATTGCAGCGGGCACGCGACATTGACGCGCAGCATTGCTTATTGTCTTGTCGAGCGTCTATGCCACGTGAGCCTCCTCCGAGAAAGGAAGGCCTTGTATTCGCAAGGTGGACCCGGGAACTGCTTGCTAAATGTCAGACGGAAACAATAACCAGAGCTCAGCGAGCACTATTAACGCGAGCGAAGCCACATTTCGCGCTACCCAGGGTTCCGGTCGACGGTATTATGGCTGATTGTGTTCGTCCAGCAGCGCGTATGGGGCGGGGCGCTCGCAAGGCATTTATAGTGCTCGTCCAACGATGGTTATTGTTCATTGTCGTGGTGGCCCGCTTTTGTCCCGCACTCGGTACAAGAGGAGCCTTGTCAGAGATCGTACTTTGTTCAACTGCAGCTATCCTTGGCCACGTTCGTGTAAGTACCACTGGTTTGCAGCTTCTCGATCATCTGTTAAGGCCAACGTCCCCCTTCCCCCCTCAGCCTGCAATATCTGTCCGGTGAAATAAACGAACGAGCGTACCTTGCATTTTGTGGCATCATCGTACCTGAAACACGTTTGAGATTATCCGTGTGGTAGAGTTCAGCCACAATCCATGTGAGTACTCACCGCCTCAACTGTCTGATGACGCTTTGACTGATCGAAGTTGTGGCAGCAGTTTGGTTCGAGACGCCAACCCACCTACCCAATTCTATGTCCGTTGCCCTTGCCGAATTTCCTGCTACAGAAACGACACAATCAGCACCGAAGTATTCTTTCCTGCTACACCCACCACCGCAGAAGAAACGCCCCACAAAGCCTCTTCCTGCTACACCTGCCGAGGCTTCCTCTAGCTCGAACAAGCCCATATCAGGTAGTTCTCGATCGCCAACCACATCGGCCATCACTGCCTGGATAGCCAACGTCCAACCGGGATCTCCAGCACCGCCCACGCCAAAACAGAAATCTCAGATATCCAACACGCACCGCCCGTCAGTTACTTCATTAGAAAGGTCATCTGCGAGTTGTATCACCCCATCCGCGAAGGACTTCAAGCACGATCTCACCACAGTCGGATACGCTTCTGTCTTCGTGGCCGTCCCCTATACACCTTTTTCTGCCGCATATCCATCTACCCCTGCATCGCAAGCTCCTAAAAAGCCAGCTCGACGCGGTCTCAAGCACTTCCGCTCGCTCTCTGCATTGAAATCTACCCGTTCCAGCTCGAATTCCACCAACATGCCCGCTCCTGTTCCCCTCGTGAAGAAATCCATTCCGAAGGTGCCCGCGACTACTCGCGCCCAATCGAAGGACACCGTGAGCAAGAGCAAGAAATCGCAGTATGCCAAATACTGCCCGCCGACATTCGCCACGGAGCTCGCGCTCGCGCAGCTCGCCGATGGAGGCAAGATGGACGATCACATTAGACGCTTCGCAGAAGCCCAGGCGCGCGCCGGTGGCGCACAGATGGTGAACGGCGTTCTCGTCGGTGTCGGTGATGCTTGGAGGGATGGTCAAGGGGGCGTCTGGCGCGACCAAGACGAGGAGTGGGAGTATGCGCATCTGTTGGGCGCGGATGACGAGTGCGACGGCGACGTCGATGGGGGCTGGGTCCGCTTCGGCTCTGCTTCCGGCGCGTCGCGCATTGGCCGAGATGAGAGGAGATGGAGCGTGTCGAGCGATGACTCGGACCTCGACCCGCGGTATGCCATGCAGGACGATGCGGACGCGCGAGACGACGTTGCTGTGTTCGGGAGCGGCTCCGCAATGCGAAGACCAGGAATGTCGGCGCTTGCACTACCAACACGACACCGCCGACCAGCACCGCATCTCCGCAAGCCCGAGTTCCTGCTTGACATATTCCCCGTGCCCGACGAACCTGCCTCTGCACTGAACAAGGACCGTCGGCGAGCAACTCCCAGCTCTGCGTCGAAGTGCCCGACAAACCCGCTGGACGATATGCGGAAAGACTTCCTCGAGAGTTCATTCGAGCCTGCGCCTGCGCTCGTCCCTCTGCCTCCCCACCATCACTCACATCAGCGCCCATCAGAACCGCCACGCGTTTCATCACGGTCTGACACCCGCTCAATGGCGGCAAGGAAAGTCGCTCATAACGACAGTGGTAAATCACCGTCGAAAATGAACGTGCGCGGCTTCTTCAGAGCCATGGGAGGCAGGAAATCAGATATCTAGAGAATGGAGTATCAAATCTCACCTTCGTTATGACCCGTGTGACAAAGTCCAGGCAGAACCAAAACTTGTTGTATCTTAGGTTAGGATCTCGCGCAAAATGCTTCATGTACGCAACGATACCGTATGTCTGTAGGCTAATCAATGAGTTCCATTGCATCGCTGTCGGAATATTTCGAGAATCACATTCGGCTCTTCGGTGAGATTCGCCCAGAAATCTTGATGATAGAGAGCGAGATCTCACTACTTTGCATAACAAGCCATCATGATGAGCATACCGCAGACAGCCAGGAGCTTGCGGCTCGGCCCTCGGCGACGAGGATGAAGGCGTCAAGTCACGCGCGTCTAAATTCGCTCGCACGTGACCCAACGCGTCGGCGCGTCGGTGGCGTTGATACCATGTCTCCCCCACTGAACCGCATATAACAACCGTGCACATCAGCATGGACTTCCTGACGTCCTCTGCCATCACATTCTGCTTTACACTGACTATCCGCACTATTGTCGCATGGACATAACGTCAGAACTGTCGCAGCACTCGTCGCCGGGCGGTAATCAGATGAACATCACCTTCCAAGACCCGACCGTATTTCAACATCCGTCGGCGGGCACGGGCATCCGGAGTGACTTCAGATAAACTCTCGATGGACGTTTTCCAGCGACTTCCTCACTCGGAGACCGCCCGTCGAAGTAGGCGCGCGCTACGATGTCGGCGGTCCTGGGCCTAGCTCGCGGGCACAAGGAGGTACGTGGGAATCGTGTTTGCAGGCAATTGAGCGGTTCAAATGATCAGGCATTGGGTGTGTCCAGGTGCAACGGATGATCCGTCTTCTCTGATGGCTATGCAGTCATGATGAGGGCCACGGCGAGATGCAGACTTTAAAGAGACCAAGAGGATTTCGGGGCATATGACGCAGTTGTTGGGTGCCATGACCTGCAAACACTTCCCTTTGTTTCAGAACTGACAAGTTTGCGTATGAAAGTGAAAGGAAACGCGTTCGTTGTGAAAAACGCTCAACAGGATATCAGCTTCCTGGATGGGCAGACAGGGACGATCGCGTCACAAACGCGCAACTATTAAATGAAAATTCGTAGCGGACTCGGTGTGTGGGGGTATCATGATGTTGGTCGGTTTATTTACTTCTAACTCACTACTTGTATTACCGAAACAACACGACCGTACGAGGTTCGTACAAACAAGCGGTCGGGCCAAAGTGCAACAATAAGTAAGTCAGTACATTACATCACGTCTGGGTCAGCGTCTACGGTCAGAGCAACTAAAGCACAATATGTGGCGTGTACACTATATACGGGCGAAAGAGATGGCCGTGCTGGTTTTCACAGTAGAGACAGGACAGCCCGGAAGGGATTTTCGGGCCAGCGGCAGAGACAAGAGGTGGAAGAGGAGATGGCAGCGGTTACATGGCTACAAAGAAGGTGACTGCTGCGATGCCGAGCGCGATGGATGCCTGAAGGACTTGGCCGTGCACTTTCAGTGCACCGCTAGTCGAGTTGCTTCCAGACGAAGAATTCGCCCCGTTGGCAGAGGAGGTCCCGCTGCTTGCGTCAGAGGTTGTCGCAGGAGCAGCCGTGCTCGCACGAGAGACCGAAGACATCCCAGATGAGGTCGCAGGGGTTTGGCTCGCAGAAGTGTTCGACGCGTTATCGGAGGAAATAGTCGACGCAGACCCGGTGGAAGTAGCAGACGAAGTAGTAGCAGACGAAGTAACCTGCACGACCTCGGTGATACCAAGCCCAGACGAAGACGCGGAATCTGTGGCGGATGTCGGCGACGCGGAGTCTGTGGCGGATGTCAGCGACGCGGATTCTGTGGCGGACGTCGGCGACGCGGATTCTGTGGCGGACGTCGGCGACGCGATGACAGTCGAGCTTGCAGATGAAGTCGCTGAATCCGGTGAGATACTCGTAGGCGTAGAGACGACAGTTGACAAGGTGGTGCTGTCTGTTGGCGTCGCTGTTGCCGTCTCGGTGGGGGCAACAGAACTCTCGCCTGACGACGCGGCGGTGCCCGTGCCGGACGAGCCGACAAGCGCGCCATTGCCCCAGTAGACGGTTTCGCCGTTATACACGGTGCTCTCGGTTGGCGGCGTCGTTGAGCCGTCGGCAGTCGCGATGGCGAAGCGGCCCGTCCAGTAGACATTAGCGGAATCGGGCGAGGTAAACTGATAGAAGTAGATCGCAGAATTCGGGTCAACCTGTAGAGTGTGATGTCAGCTCGAATCAACGAAGAGAAACGACCTGCGGTACGGAGAAACGTACATCAGGGCAAGGGTAACTGTATGAGGCTTTACTGGCGTCAGTCCCATCCACGGTGGCTATGGCTACAATTCAAAATACAGAATGTTTGTGAGATCATCAATAAAGGACTCAAAAAGAGACGTACTCGTGAGCAACTGCATCTGATAGTTGTTACCGGTCATGAGCTCGATGTTCATGGTCTTCCATACACCAGAAGTATCTGCAATCCAAGCGACGTCGCACGTAGAGCCTTCATCGTATACGGCACCGGGGCTGGGCGTTGTCGGGTCCGGATCGGCGCGCACAAGCGCTGCGATAGCAAGAATTGCAGCAGAGACGGCTGATACAAACATCGTACAATTTTTTTCGGATGCGATTGTACAGAGTTCAGACTTTACAAAGACGGCGTGAGGAACGAATGATCACTGCGAGATCGAGCTCAATAACTCACAGGGTATTGGAAAACGGGACCCAGATACCAGAGGCGAATAAGGAGTGACTTTGTCAAGGAGTGGATGGTCCTGTCTCGGGGGGAGGAAGGAGGGTGTATGCACGCGCCGCCGGCTGCCTTTTATCTCGCATGAGCCCGGCGTCAGTCTGCCGACGAATGATTAATGAGCGCCAAGCTTGATGCCGGCGCTGAACACTAGACTTGCCACAATAGGCAAGAGTTTATTGATGTGCAGATTCCAGGAACCGCGACACAGCGACAAACATGTACGCCTGTGCGCAGCCCTGCAGGCAGGCAGGTATAATGCGCACTTAAACTTATTGAAAAGGGTCGAACATAGAGTAGCGTGTTTTGGCTGTCCGAAACCATCACACAACAAGTACACGTCGTCAAAGCCAAGCTCCGCAACGACGAAAAGCATTGATGCACACGGCTCTGAACTGCTTTCACCGATTGACCATCGGGAACGGACTACACTCCCCGCCTGGGGAGGGCTTGTGCCTCGCACCTCGTACGCCCATCAACTGTCCTCTTCGCAACGGTGTATCTTGTCAAAATGTCAGTCCGAATTCGGACGTGATGACTCGCCGAGGGAATCGCGCACCTCCGCTGCGAGTCTCGTCCATTCCGTCAATGATCGCAGATACTCATCCCTGCCGTCGTCTACCGGAATATCTTGATTCCAGAGCACGAATGATGAGAATGTCGCGGTGGGCTGCAGCCTCCGCACGGGGGTGTCTGGATCGTCCAGCGTCTCTTCGGCATCATCGTCAATGACCGCTCGTGCTGAATGCCGGGTCAATCGCATGCCACCCTTCCTTTTCTTTTCTCCCGTTCTCCCCTGGGGCGAGTCATTCTTTGGTTTTTCATCTGGCGTGCGCAAAACTAATCCTCCGTAGCCTACGGGCAGGGTCACTTGCAAGCCCTGAACAGTCCGCCCCCGGAACGCGGCGATGAATCTCTTCGGTTCTTCAACTTCCGCGTCTACGTCAGTCATCGCCTGATCACCTGCCACAATCGTATCCTGAGAACGTGCAGCAGGCAAAGTGACATCGAGCGAAGCGCTTGACGAGCTGGCGACGAGCGTGGATTGTGATGAGGAGGATGAATTGGCGGCGAGGGTGACGGCTTGCGATGACTCGTCTTCTTGTGTCTTTGGGACTTCAGCACTGGCCTGTTTCCCATGCGTGGGTGTCGATGCGGGTTTGACTCGGAAGTATGTCGATACAGGAGCTGGACCCGAGTACGCGATGTGAAAAGGCATGAGGTACGGCGTACATGTCGATAGAGAACCCTCCGGGTCTGCAATGGCGAGAACAGGTGTTTTGGTGGACATAGTGAAACTTGCAGCGACGGATGCGAACAGCGTGAGTGAGACAAGGGGCCGGGAGACGCGACCACACGTGGTACCGGGACGCGTTGCGAACGCGTCGCGTCACACGTGACAAGCGCGACGCGACGCGCGTCCAAACACAACCAAATGCGTCTATACACTCGCGAGTGGCCCGTTCTCAGACCGCAGTGTGCTTCCCATTGCAAAGTCCGCGTCAGCACGTCTACCGCTGCCAGGATGTCTGAACCCGACAAGGATGCGATCAGCCGATGCGTACGCGAGATCCTCGTGGAGGCCGACCGAGATGGAAAGCTAGAGTCGGGGTACGTCCTACCGTGTGTCCAGGACTCCAGGTGTAACATCGTGGACTTATGTTCGTCGAAATGTGGAAGATATTGGAAAAACTCGACGTTGCGTCAAGAGGTGGAGAGAAGGCTGGAGCTTGAAAGTGGTGCACTGGAGGAGAAGGAATATAGGAAGCTGGTCAAGGAGGTCACTGCAGCCGCCGTTGTATGTCACGATCGCACTATCAATGCATGCTTCTTATCATATACATTTTCATAGGATGAATTTGTGAAACGTGAAGAGGAGAAACCCAAAAAAGCCAAATCGAAAATGAGCGATGGCGAGAAGGGTAAGAAACCGCGTTCGAAGCCGGCACCGAAGGAGAAGAAGGCAAGGAAGAAAGCGGCCAAGTCGGGTTCTCCGAAACCTACAAAGAAACAGCGGTCTTCCGTACGTATACAAATATCTCGTACAGAAAGCTTCTCAAGTTCTTTAGTCCGTTGTTCCATCGTCAGATGAAGATATGGAAGAGGACGCTGCACCATCTGGTAGCTCGCCAAAGGCAAAACGTCAAAGCAAGGCTAAAACGGAACAAATAGTCTCTAACGGTGTATGTGCTGGGCTTTGAATACACACACCCTGTGACTGAACCCTTCACCCCAGGAATCCGACGCTGAGGCGGCTGCAGAACCGCCCAAGAAGCGCCATAAGGCGGCCATTGAAGAGTTCAATGCTTCGCCAGTCGCGAGTGTACCACCATCTAAGGAAGTGACTCCCGAGGCGGAGGAAGGTGGCGAAACGAGCGTGAAGCTTGTCGACAGTGGCTACGTGAGCTACTCTCTGCAGTGTGGGCGTACGTCTTCTGAGGCTATCTAATGTAGAAAAGCGAGTCTGAGATGTCTGTTCTCATCGACGAGCCACCAAAGCAAAGCCGCAAGAAGAAGGGCGAGGTGAATAAGTGAATCTGGTTCCTTGCTCAAACGTCTAACAGAACTTTGCATTGTAGGACTTGGAGGCGAAATCTGTAAGCTGTTTTCCCGTTTTACAGCTCGTGGGTATATGTACTGATTGATATGCTGCTGTTCAGAAGGCAAAGAAGCAAACAAAGGAAAAGAAGGGCAAGCAGCCCGCAAAGGAACTATCCAAAGATGAAGAGACCATCAAACGCATGAAGGTATGCCTCGTCTTCACAACGAGTGGCAATGTCCATATCTCACATATACATCCGCTTGATGTTTGATCTACTCATCGATAACGTGATGTCCAGTCGTTTGTTGTCGCGTGCGGCGTGCGGAAGGCCTGGTCGAAGGAGTTCAAGGACCTCGACACGCCGTCCGCGCAGATCAAGCGACTGAAGGCCATCCTCAGCGACCTCGGCATGACCGGCCGTTTCAGCATGGAGCAAGCTAAGACGATCCGGGCGAAGCGGGAGTTGGCGAAGGAACTAGGTACGCTGCCCGCTGGTTTTGCTTCGATGCTTGTTTCACCCGCTCATATGCACTGCTCAGAGGACGTGCAGAATTTTCAGAAAGCGGTGGTGTCAAGTTCCTCGGAGCGTGCACGAAAAAGAGGTCGCGCTCAACAGGAGGATGCGGATGATTCGGACGAGGAGGGCGATGTTCCGAGACGACCTCGGGTAAGTCTTTCCTGCCTGAGCCTGCATTCTTTATCTTATCTCCCGTCAGACTACCGCTCGACAGAGCATCATGGCCTTCTTGGGCGACCAAAGCGAGGAAGATTGATGCTGTGATATCTCCTTCCTGACCGTTTTCTGTCTTCGATGACTCAACCCACTCCTCTGCTGTACGACGGTTCCTCAACAGAGCGATGGTCAGGTTGCCGATCAATCAGTTGTTCGTACAAGCGCTGCCTTCCTGTGTGCCAGTGATCGATACCCCATTTATTCATCGTATGCATATCCGATAATGATTTATCCTCCCCTCCAATGTACACGATCAACAGTGATCAAGCACCCTTAGGCAATGCTATATCTTTCAATCAAGCTGTTCCAGTTCTTCCGGTAAAGGTGCTCAGGATATGGCATCCCGTTTCCAGTTCCAAAACGTCCAGCATCCGCGTTCAGTATGCAGTACCGACTGGTCAGATAGACAAATTAATGATGGCAAAGAAGACCGGAACCTCAGAGCTCCGCACAATGTCACCCATTAAGCAACGGCCAGGGCACATCTATATCGCTTCATGCCATAGAAAACCTGTGGGGGGCTAGCACGATCGCAGGCTCCTAGCATAGTGTGCCGGTCTTTTGGCTCTCATTTTTTTTCAAGCTGAGCGGGTGCCGATGAGAATCTCAGATAGAATGAGCCGTACTTAGCCCTGAGTTGATGATGGTGCAAGGGCGGGCGAGGGTGATGCGATCGAAATGCATCTCGATCGAGAGCTCTTGGATGATCGCAGTGCACACCACATGGGATATGATCAGCATTTGCAATCGTTCATTTGTGCAATTATTTGATGTTACTAAATTACACTTAAATACGTTTTTGATAATTAGGGCACTATGCAAAGGTCACTCTAAAACACACATTTGCAAATGCCTTCATGTCTGCAGTGGCTCTGTGCGGACCAGATACAGTGATCCTACCCGACAAGCGCTATCTTCATCATCCCCATCTGCATAGACAAGGCAAGCAGCGACGAGCAGCGTGAAAACTGACACGGAACATTGACATGAATTGTATTGGCATGTAGTCATAACGAATACCGCGGCCACGTATCTCCAGCTATGGCTCTTTCAAAGCACACTACACCATTAGGTGCATATAGATGTGCATTCTCACTCTTTCAACCACTGATTCCATGGCAGGGTATCTGCTACCTTCCATTCACTCTGCACCGCCTTTCTTCACGTCAGAATTCGCTTCCATGCGTCACGCCCTCTACGATCGCTCCTAATCACGAGTTCGCAGACAGCAACCCAACGTCGCCACACAAGCCATCCTCACTGAACAGTGGTCCAGACTGATCCTCTCGTACGCGCGGCATCGCCAGCTGTTCTACATACGTGTGGAGGACGCCGAGACTGCTGGAAATGACTGGGACGAGATTCTGCGAAATGAACGGATAAACCGTGAGTGTCTTACCTTTGCGACCCGAGCTCATACTCGAATTATCAATTGTATCGAGCAGGACGCATCACGCCATCACATCTCTCACTCATTCTTGCCGACATGGTCACGAAGAATCGAGCTGTGTACGAGCCCGCTAAGCAGACACGAACTGTCTTGCTTCACTGGCGACAACCAGAGGAATGGGCAGAAGTTCTACATGACTGGGTACGCACGTATTCTCTCGTTGTTGATGTCGGCTTCCCTCACACACATGCAGGCATCATCAACCGGTCAACTGAACACTATCCTGACATTCTACGAGATCATCGAGCCACCGGTACCCTCACCGCTATTAGGCATTCCAACCACCCTCTTGCGCAAGGCAGTGAACACCTTGACAAAGACAAATCGGGCACAAATCATTGCTGTGTCGGATGGGGAAGGTGTCCGATTACTGGGCGGGAACCCTGGGAAGTGAACCATATACCCCAAGCCCATAACTACGTGTATCAGTAACATACCCTCGCGTAAAAACCGTTGGAAATGCTACCGACCATATATCATGACTATATACCCCATCACGACTGGACCTGCACTCTGCTCCTCGTAGCCGCCACAACAATACTCGAAACGCTGGTCGCCACAGCACAAACCCCGACGAATATCTCCAGCGCCTGGAACCCGTACGCCCCATAGCTCATCTCGGACGCATGCGGTGATGTTTTCCCCAGATCGTACAGGGTACCGGATACCAGCGGTCCGACTACTGACGCAATGCCCCTAAAAACGAAACAGAGCGCCCAGATGATGCTTGACTGCTCGGGCTTGCTACCCGCACAGTCTGCGATCGCGAGGAGCTCCACAGAGTTAAAGCCGCTCATCTGAGTCCACCATAAAAATCAATTCAGCTGTGATGCAATATTTGCTGCTGTTGGAAAGTGTACTCACCAAGCCGCCGAAGACGACCGAGAACACAAAGACGAGAGGGAGAGTACGCGCAAAGCCCCAGAGGAGGAACACGGACAGGCCACCGGCGAACGTGCTAACGAACATGACCCACGTGTACGGGATCCGGTCGCACAGGTGCCCGGTGAGCACCTGGAAGATGACGCCGGAGGAGTTGAAGAGCGCGAGCACTACCGACGCCTCGAACGCCGTGGAGATGACCTTGGTGTATGTAGCAATGTATAGTGAGACGGAGTTGTACGAGAGGACCTGCAGAACGGTCGCGATGCCCTATGTCGTGAGATACGATACGTCAGTACGTAATTCATTCCCGTTGGTGAAACGAAATCTACCAATGCCCAGAACATAGGTCTTCTGAGGAAGTGCATCTGCGGAGGAATGAATCGTGGCCTCTGCCCGCGTCGGAACTTGGGCACGGGCAGACGGGGCGTCATACCGAGCACTGCTACACCGACGGTTACGAGCGTGAAGAATGACCAGATACGCAACGTCCAACGGAACCCATATTTCTCTAGCATGGTTTGCAGCATGAACGGGAATGCGAAGCCTGTAGCAGGATTGGGTGCTATGAATGGCGAAACGGAGATGATACGGTATAAGATGGACTGACCGCCAACGCCAGAGCCTGAAAAGATGATGCCCGAGGCAAGGCCGCGCCGGCGAACGAACCATTGCGGAAGCCAGACAATGATGGGATAGTAAATGAGGCCTCCGCTGATGCCGAAGCACACACCCTGTAGGAGAATGAGGTGCCATAGCTATATACGGATTGTTCAGCCTCTATTTAGCCTCCGGAAGATAAAGCCATGACCTCACCTCGGTAGCAAAGCTCGCCAACAGGAGAGAGGCAAAGGCGATCAGCAAGCCAACCCAGGCGCTTGCCTTTAGCCAGTCCGGATAGCGCTCAAAGAAGAGTGAAAGAAATATCGTCTACAATCGTACTCAATGACAATGGAACTGGTCATTTCTGTTAAGACTTGCCTCCCCAAATTGTATCCCTATTGATGTAGTTCCTACTGCCGCGATAGAGACAACGGACGCGTGCTCAAATGGTGGATTGGACGTGTAATAATCTATCGCATTCTCGAGTGGAGGCGTCAATCTACAAGCGCGTAGAATCCTACATACCTTGGAAGATACCATAGCTGTGAATCATCAGCATGAATGCTTAACATCGTGAAATGTCCAGTGACTCATACCTGTACCCAAATCCCCATATCATGGCTTCGAGTACAACGCCAGCTGCGCAGAATCGCCAGGCCTTCCATCCGCCATCCACGGGAGCCAGCTCCTGCACGGAAGTCTCGTGTACCGAGGAACTGAGTACTGATTCCGTCTGGTTTAGTTGCGCAGCCTGAGACTGAGACTCGGCCGGCTCTCCTTCGCAAGGGATAGGATACATCTCATAGTCGCTGAGTTTTATGGAATGTCCGGGCTCCATGTCTAAAGGGTCTGTCCTGCAATATGAGAGATCTTCATGAGTTGCTAGCAATTACGTTACTACTTCCTGTGACTCACATGTGATCCGATTGGCGCAGCATCACTGGATCGTTAGCATGCGTCGTTCTGCTCTCACACCAGAAAAGTCATACGTTGCAGGAGAGAATCCGTCCTCAAAAGGCCTGTGCAAGTGGATGCATAAGTCTGCGAGCAAGCGTCACGTACATCATTTGTAATCGACGGTGGATAGCGAGTGCAGCCGTCACGCAATTGTGCACGCGCCTGTGGCTAATTGAAGAACCATTACCGCGTGGAACTTGGGAAGCATTACGCACTGCCGAATACAGTCAAGTGCTCACAAACAGGAAGTCGCTAGCTTGCTCCTACGCATGCATTAATCAATCCTCACCTTGTCTCATTATTCCTCTATGCCGAAAGCCACTACACCGCACGAAGGCGGCAAATCATATCAACTATCCTACCGATAATGCGTGACGCATCCACCACGTCACGGCGGAACCTGCACCCTCCCCCTCGTGGCCGCAACCACAATGCTGGACAGGCTAGTCGCCACCGCACAGACCCCGACGAATATTTCCAGCGCCTGGAATCCGTACGCCCCATAGCTCAGCTCGGACGCATGCGGCGATGCTTTCCCCAGATCATAGAGGGTACCGGATACCACTGGTCCGACTACTGACGCGATGCCCCTGAAGACGAAAGAGAGCGCCCAGATGATACTCGACTGCTCGGGCTTGCTACCCGCACAGTCTGCGATCGCGAGAGGCCCCACAGAATTATAGCCACCCATCTGAATCGGCAAAAAATGATTGATTTAGCTGTGCTGTGGTAGCTGCTGCTGCTGAAGAATGTTCTCACCAGGCCACCGAAGACGACGGAAAACACAAAGACGAGAGGGAGGGTACGCGCAAAGCCCCACAGCAGGAAGACAGACAGGCCGCCGGCGAACGTGCTAACGAACATGACCCACGTGTACGGGATCCGGTCGCACAGGTGCCCGGTGAGCACCTGGAAGACGACGCCGGAGGAGTTGAAGAGCGCGAGCACCACGGACGCTGAGAACGCCGTGGAGATGACCTTGGTGTAGGTGGCGATGTACAGCGAGACGGAGTTGTACGAGAGTGCTTGCAGAGCGGTTGTGATGCCCTGTGTCGCAAATACGATACATCAGTACACATTTTATTCCTGCTAGCAGAATGAACGCACAAATGCCCAGAACATAGGTGTTCTGAGGAAATGCATCTGCGGAGGGATGAATCGTGGCCTCTGCCCACGTCGGAATTTGGGCACGGGCAGACGGGATGTCATCCCGAGTACTGCTACACCGACGGTCACGAGCGTGAAGAATGACCAGATACGCAACGTCCAACGGAACCCATATTTCTCTAGCATTGTTTGCAGCATGAACGGGAATGCGAAGCCTGCAGCAGGATTGAGTTCTATCAATGGCGGTATGAAGACGTCACAATGTTTGAGGGACTGACCACCGACGCCAGAGCCTGAAAAGATGATGCCTGAGGCAAGGCCGCGCCGGCGAACGAACCATTGCGGAAGCCAGACAATGACGGGGTAGTAGAGGAGGCCTCCGCTAATACCGAAGCACATGCCCTGTAGGACAATGAGGTGCCATAGCTAGATACGAATCGTTCAAACTCTGTCTAGCGAGAAGACAAGGAGATGACCTCACCTTAGTAGCAAAGCTCGCCAACAGGAGAGAGGCAAATGCGATCAGCAAGCCAACCCAGGCGCTTGCCTTTAGCCAGTCCGGATAGCGCTCGAAGAACAGTGATAAGAAAATCGTCTGCAGTAGTGCTCAATAATGATGGAACCGGCCATAGTTTTCGAGACTTGCCTCCCCGAACTGTATCGCCATTGCTGTGGTTCCCACTGCTGCGATGGAGACAACGGACTCGTGCTCAAAAGGCGGATTGGACGTGTAATAGTCTGTAATATTCTAGAACGGTGGTCCCGATTCGCCAACGGATAGATAATTGCATACCCTGGAAGATACCATAACTATGGTGATCATCAGCATGAACGGTGGACATCGCGAAAGCGTTTAATAGCGCATACCTGAATCCAAATCCCCATATCATAGCTTCGAGTACAAGACCGGCTGCGCAAAATCGCCACGCCTTCCATCCGCCATCTACTGGAGCCAGCTCTTGCACCGAAGTCTCGTGTACCGAGGAACTGCGTACTGATGCCGTCTCATCTGGTTGTGCGGCCTGACACTGACACTCGCCCGGCGGCGCCGTCTCTCTCTCTCGCGAGGGATAGGAAACATCTCATAGTCACTGAGTTTTTTGGAATGTCCGGGCTCCATGTCTATATAATCTTTCCTGCAGTACGAGAGATCCTCGTGAGTTGCTAGCAATTATGTTACTACCTCCTTGGCGCTGCAGCATAGTAGATCATCAGCTCGCATCATTCTGCTCTCACCAGGAAAGTCATACATTGTAGGTAGTGAACCGTCCTCGGAAGGCTTGTACAAGTGGATGAATAAGTCTGTGTGGTAAGCGTAGTAAATGATGGCACATGGCGAGAGATGACTCTGCTGGCACGCATTCAGCCATCACGCGGTTGCGCGACGCGCCTGTGGCTAATTGAAAGCCTAACCCAGGTGTGTAATTACAGATGCTGTTGAAGGCCGATACTTGGCCCCATTACCGGAGAACTCGGAGAGCATTATGTACTCGCCGGACACAGTCAAGCACTCAGACACAGGAAGCCGCTAGCTAGCTCCTACGCATGCATTAATGAAACATCACGATATCATCTCATTATTCTTCTATGCCGAAAAGCCACTTAAACCGCACGACGGCCCGGGCACGCTAAATCAACCATCTTATCGATAATGCATGACGCATTCACCCGTCACGGCGGAACCTGCACCTTTCCCCTCGTAGCCGCGACCGCAATGCTGGACAGGCTAGTTGCCACCGCACACACCCCGACGAATATCTCCACCGCCTGGAATCCGTACGCCCCATAGCGCAGCTCGGACGCATGCGGCGAGGACTTGCCTACACTGTAGAGAACACCGGACACGAGTGGCCCGACCACGGACGCGACGCCCTTGAGAGCGAACGACAGCGCCCAAATGATACTGGATTGTTCCGGCTTGCTGCCCGCACAGTCTGCTGCTGCGATGGGTCCCACAGAGTTGTAGCCACCCATCTAGGTGGAACGAAGAGTCAATGAGGGCGTCAGGTCAGGAGAGGTATGGACGGATACCCACCAAGCCACCAAAAATGATCGCAAACACGAAGACCAGCGGGAGCGTGCGCGCGAAGCCCCACAGCAGGAACACCGACAGACCGCTTCCGAGCGTGCTGAAGAACATGATCCACGTATATGGGAGACGATCGCACAAATGGCCGATGAGAACCTGGAAGACGACGCCGGAGGAGTTGAAGAGCGCGAGCACGATGGACGCGGAGAATGCAGTGGACATCACTTTGGTGTAGGTGGCGATGTATAGCGAGACCGAAAAATAGGATAGTGCTTGTAGAACCGTCGTGACACTCTTCATCAAGTGATGTCAGTGCATGTGTCACGACGGCATATAAAACGATATTACAATTGCCCAGAATAGAGGGGTTTTGAGGAATTGCATCTGCGGGGGAATGAACCGTGGTCTCTGGCCGCGCTGGAACTTCGGTACAGGCAAACGAGGTGTAAACCCGAGGATTGCCACGCCGACGACCACAAGTGTCACAATCGCCCAGATGCGTAATGTCCAGCGGAAGCCATATTTTTCCAGTAAGGCTTGCAGGAGGAAGGGGAATGCGAAACCTACAACCAAGAGATCAGATAAAATGCTCTTCCAGTCATGTCAGAAAAATGCTACGGATACTTACCGCCGACACCAGATCCAGCGAAGATGACTCCAGTGGCGAGGCCACGTCGACGGACAAACCATTGTGGTAAGAGAACCAGGATTGGGAAGTAGAGAAGGCCGCCGCTGATCCCGTAGCATACTCCCTGCAAGAGGATGAGATGCCAGAGCTTCCAGCAGGCAAATCAATGCTATAATCTTTGTTCAGCAAACGTAAGGACGCTCACCTTGGTTGAAAAACTGGCTATGAGAAGAGAAGCGAACGCAATTGCCAGTCCGACCCATACACTTGCTTTGAGATAATCAGGGTAGCGCTCGAAGAACAGAGATAGAAAGATCGTCTGAGTATCAGGATGAGATGTGATATGCATGATTGAGGGCTAACGCGATATACCTCTACATATTGTATTGCTATCGCTGCGGTACCCACCGCCGCGATGGATACGACGGATTCATTTTGGAATGGTGGATTAGACGTGTAGTAATCTGCAAGGCTGATCACGTCTATCCTTCTTTATTTTGCTTTACGCGACATACCTTGAAAGATACCGTAACTGAAGCAGCCGTCAGGAACAGACATTCACCGGTTTGAATGCCGGAACACACCTGAATTCGAATCCCCAGGTCATGACCTCGAGCATGAACCCAGCCGCACAAAACCGCCAAGCCTTCCAGCCACCATCTATCGGTGACAGCTCCTGCACGGTAGTCTCGGACCCCATGGATCCAGGGACGGATACAGTTTCCTCTGATGACGCCGCCTGGGGTGTGCTCGCCTCTCCCTCATACGTCAGGCGGGACATTTCATAGATGCTATCTGGATGTGCATGGCCGAGATCCACCTCTATTGGCTCTACTTTACTAAGTACGAGAGTTGGTTGAGTTGTGACCAATACGCCAAGCACTGCGTCTGATTCACCTCTCGATTTGAGTCATTGACGATCTAGACGCCGAAGATAGTTCGTGAGCGAAAACGTCAAAATCTGCGGTAGAGCTTCCAGTCAGAGTCACAAATAGAGCAAGCACTCACTGGCAGTGAATCTGTCACGGCCGGAAAAAGCGTTGCGGTAGGCAATTCGTGAAAGATTGCGGCATTTGTATTTTACAGCTCCCGGAACGAGATGACTCGGCGACGCGAAGTTTCCGCCACACTTACGCGACGCGCCTGTGGCTGAGCTAACGAATCCCCCTGGCAGACGCTCTTCGGTGGGAAAGCATTTTGGAAAGCACGGGTATATACATGCAATATAGAGACGAGCAAGCATGCGAGCAGCTAGTAGGAAACATGTAAGTATATACTCATCAGCGATGCGGAATAGATAGCCGCCCCTTTTTATAGCAATCGTAGATCCTCATACATCTTTCTCCATCAGAAATACGCCAGAGTCGGATCCGACTCAATCCCATTCCCGAGGTCGTCTATCCTCGGGTCACCAAGCAAGCCCGACGGATCGTCAATAGCTGAGCTTGACCGCCCTGCTCTGCGACTAGACGAGATAGGAACGTTAAAGTCACTATGAAGGCGGTGACCTGCGCCTGAAAACAGATAGCGAGGCCGGGGACCAACACGAGGCCTGAGCCGTTCAGGGGAATCGGGATTGGGTGCGTTTTGTCCCGATGCAGATTCGTTTGTCTGCTGTACCGGTGTTTTGAAGGGCGAGCCGAGCGTTACACGCGGTCGCTTTGCGGTGCGGGTCGTGCGTCTCTCGGTAATAGACCTGCTGTCACGCTTTGACCCAAGTACCGCTTGCTCTCCCTGAAACCATTCGAGTACGTAGCGGCGCGATGGGGATGTCACGGGGTCGCTGTCCGAGCTCGGGCTATCCAGACCGGCTTGGCTTCTGTTTCGTTTGGAGGCAAGGCTCGAGCTGCTGGCCGCTTGCCTGAGTACTCTCTCAGCCAAAATCGATATTAAACATCCGAGAAGAACGTACGAGCTCTTCAATGTCTTGTACTTCAGCTTCAGCTCTTCATACTTCTGCTGCAAGTCCACAACGTCGCCTTTCAGCTTCTCACTCGCCCTTCGCGCGTCTCTCTCTCCTTCGGCATGTCTCTTAGATGCGGCCATCGACGACTCGCAACGCTCCATCAGCAATGCTTTGTCGCGCTCGAGAGCCCTGACGCGTTCTTCGAGACGGGCGTTTGCTTGCTTGAGTTGAGTGGCAGATTGGGGCTCGTCGAGGAAGATACGTCGAACACTTGGAATTATGTATTCATGGTATTTTGCTGGAACGAAACGAAGGTCGGGGTTCGCTTCAAGCGATATCAGGGCGAGCAGCCAGATTATAACGGGGGTGGCACGCATACCAATTGTAAACTCGGCGCGGCAAGTCGGGCACAAGGCCTTCATAGCGTCACCATTTGCTTCGACATGCGCGATGAGACATTTCTCGCAGTGCAGATGCCCTACGACGCGTGAACATGAGTGCTTGTGCTATTGCTCGTCGCTGTCAAGCTCACCGCAGGGGATGGAGACGGGATCCTTGAGTTCGTCGAGACAGATACTGCAGCAGCCGTCAGCCATCTGGAGGTGTGCTTGCTGGGTGTAACCCTTAGAGACGCGAGTGTGGCTGTCCTTGTTCAACTTCACGAGGCGTCACAATGCGCCCACGATCACGTGCCCGTGACAGCAGCCGCGAGCCACGGCCCGGGGCACCGCGCCGGCTGTGCACCTCGACTTGTCTCGTTCGGGCCCACATCGGTCTGGCCACAATTTGACGGAGAACACAGGGGATGTGCTTGGGTGATACACGCTGTTGTCGCCATGCCCAGCAACCGAAGTTCCCATCTATCATGCGAACGTGCGACGTCTCCTTCTCTCACCTACCTTTTGCAGGAAGAAAGCCTGGATCAGGTCAATGTGGCTCCCTGCAAGGCAGTGGACAGGTTTGAAATGCATCCTACTCTAGACGTCGGGCTATACTATCATCTCTCCTATGCTCCATCCTGGTTTCGCCGCGCATTGGCGGGAAATTCGTTCATCACCCCTCCGGTGTTTTCGGTGAGGTTCCCTGCACATATCTCGATTCTGGATGTGCCCATCCTGCCGTCTACGCTGTGGTACGATCCTAACCGGTACGCTTCGGATGTATCTCATCCCTGCCGTTTCCGTGATGGCCTCTCGTATAAATCCTGGCTGCTGGGGTGCATGTGTTACACCAGATCCTACCACTACCACCCTGCCTCCTCTGCTGTGTATCAACAACGTTGATGTCCAGCATGCCGACTTGCATCATCTGCCTTGACGTCCTGAAGGACCCCGCCGCGCTGCCTTGTGGTAAGCACTCTCCCCCACCGGATGATCGAGACAACAATGATCGAGCGCGGATGCAGGGCATGTGTTTTGCCACCGCTGTATCGTCCGGATCGTCCGAAGTATCACGCCCTATACCCATAACCACTTCTGCCCAACGTGCAAGCAACCATATACCATCTGTGCGTACCCATCATCATCCTCGACGAAGGTGACTGCGGGAACTGACACACGCTACAGCCCAAGTGGACCCTGCGTTGGTCCCCCACCACCTTCAGCACCACGTCACCCCCGCTGTCCGTAAGCTGCATCTGGAGTACAGCATTCCCAGCTCATCGAAGAGCACTATAGTTAGCTCTTCTGATAGCTCCGAATGCGACAGGCTCCGCGCGGAGGTCGCCTCCCTGAGGGCATGCTGCGTCGTTTGGCGAAAGCGCGCTGCCGTGCATGCTGCTGCCACATTAGGCCTCGTCGGCCTCGCGAGGATCACTCGTGACAGTGCTCTAAAGATGAGAGCGGAGAGGGATGCCATGGAAACAAAATACCACGAGCTGAAGAAAAGCTTTGAGGAGTCTCAGTCTCAGTGAGTATATCCCTATCGAGCGCGCCGTGACTGTCATTCATCATGTCGTTGCAGGACTTTGTCGACGTTCCCTCCTCAGATGCACGCACAAACCAAGTTCTGCGACAGCATGTGCGAGACGCCTCTTTCAATGTCCCGTGTGCAATCGCGCGCAACCTCGCAAGCTTCTTTCCGCCTGCCCTCGCCCAGTCCAAGCGAGGAGAGCTACTGCTCGGACTGTCCGGAGTGCCACTCCGTGCAGAAAAGGAAGCGGGAAGAGCCAGAGGAGCCGCCTCTCAAGCGCACACGCTCAAACTCGTCATCGAACATCTCCCCGTCCCCGGATTTCGCCAGGCTCGCAATCGGAGACCCTCCCGAGAGCAAGCCCTTTGCTGCAGCTCGGGCGTGATCACGACTATTTATGTATTGACTCACGACTGGATTTTCGGTACCGTGCTTTCGGGACACTTCTCGTTCATACGCTACCTTGTCCTCCCTCTCGCCGATCCTGTCCTGTTTCTTCCTCCCCACTCCGTGACCGTCCTGTGCCATCTCCCAGCGAAAGAGGTTATTCCTAATGTACTGTATATACTAACGGTGTAGCATATTTGTGAGATTGCGCTATGTGACTTCTGGTTAACACGCTCTGTTAATGCGGTGAACGGCTTACCATGTAAATATTCGTAGTGCGCTGTGTTGATCATATACCCCTTCCAGCATATACAGAACTCTTCGCTGCATTTCAATGACGTAAAGTAAGAGCGATGGACGGGCTTCTGACTTGAGGTATCTCCATATGCACAATCTGCAGATTTTGGTTCTGCTTAGAAGTCGCACGGATCATCCGCTCGGCGTGTTCTCCGGCGTATAGAAAGCCAGTGAACCGGTAAGCTACCCGCACACCTCCGAACGTTGAACGAGACCACAACGGGGCCTTAAGGCGGATCACATAGATTCTCCGAGCATACCACCGGACCCGCACGCTCTCGACATTGCCTTCGATTCGCTCCGGATGGTTGCTCCGCCACTAACGACGGCCAGATGGAAGGGTCGCCACCTCTCGCATGTCTACTACTCGCGGTGGCGCAGTAGGTACGGATAATCCCGAGTGATCCCCCCATACGCCACTATCTGCCACTGCAGCCGATTTTTTTGTACCTTGTTCAATGCCGGCGACCAGGCTTGCTCTCGATCACCCTATTTCACAGCCTACAACCCTCCGCCCCTCCGAGGATTCGACGTCAGATGAGACTGCATCGACAAACCCATGGGTCTAGTCGATACAAGAAATGAGAGCCATGTCATTATGTACCTGCAATACGGCGAGCATGCCTAGGGTATAAGTGTATGATAAGAATAGATATGCGGTTGGATGAGATGAGTGATATGAGTTGAACGCCACTTGCTGGAGACCGATACCGTGTGTGACCGAGACAGTCTAGGTGAATTAAGGGGTGACACTCGTTCCAGCCGGTGTCGTCGAAGCGCCGTCCGCTCGCATAAGTCGGCGAAGGCGAGCGAGCTCCTCCGCCAAGGACCTGCGCAGACGTCATCAGCACCAACCGCAGCGGGCTCGTCCTGCATGAACAAAACGGCGCACCTCGCAGTTTGCCACGCCTCATCGTTGTCCTTCCCCACCCGCTCCACCTCCGCGCGCAACGCGCCGATATCCTCCCGGAAGCTCTCCTCCAGTTGCTTCCCGACTTGCCCGTACTCCTCTTTCAGCTGCCGTACGTCACCCATGCCCATACCGCCCTGCTCCCGTTCCTTGCGCACTTCCTCCACGAGCTTCGCGTACCGCTTGCCCAGCTCCTGTGCCTCTCGCTGGAGCTTCTCCTCCCGCCGCCGCATCTCCTCGCGCACGCCCTCGGTGTCCGCTCGAAATGACTCCACGAGGCCCTTCATCGAATCACGCAACGTGACATACTCTCGCTCGGCCTTCTGCGAGCGCGCTGTCGCCTCAGCCAGGGAGGTGTCCATATCGCGGAGCGACTTCTTCGAAGTGGTCGTCTCGAGCTTGAACTGCGCCTTCAACTCGATCACTTCTGCCTCCGCTTTCCGTGCGCGTTCGAGAACCTAGCGGGCTCCATTACAGGGACATCACACTGAAATTCTGATGCCATCACGTACCTCCTGCAGCAAGCGCTCTTTCCGTGCCACCACGTTGTTCAACCCCTCGTTCTCTAGCCTCAGCCGCTCGCGCACCTCTTTCAGATCCTCCGTCTGTCGTGTGAGCTGGCTCACCTGGCGTTGACTGACCCGCAGCTGCGCCTTTGTATTCTCGAGCGCGTTCCTTGCGTTCAGCACGCCTAGCTGCAAGTCCGCAAGGACTCTGGTGGTGTTCCCCGGTGCGAAGGATGACCGCCGATTTGGCGATGCCGCAGGCGACACTGACGATGTGGACGCGCCGTAGTTCGGTGACAGACTTGCATGTGAACTGTCCCGCTGGCCTTCCTCGGCGAGGGCACGCGCGTTACCTGAGCATCACGTCAAATATGCGACTGAATGAGCCATTACGCCACTGACCTACTGAGGAGACGGGTATGCCTGGAAGCCATTCAACCTCCGTCGTGGCGGTGAGTCGACGGATGGAACGTACGGCTAAGTGTCCGCGTCGGGCTCGGTACTCGCATCCCGGAGACGGTGGGAATGCCCTCGCGTATCCCGCTCTCCTCGCCGAACGACCGTCGCCGCTCCTCCCTTCGCGGCAGGGGAAGGCTCGAATCCGGACCCGCGAGCCCATGCAACACATCAAAGCTGTTGCGCTTCTGCATCCTCGGCGGCGACGGCGGCCGGTCGAGCTCATCTGGCGAGAGCGGCGGCGAGCTGAGGATGCCGGGCGGCAGCGGGCGCGGGCCGCGCAAGAGCGCGTTTTCGAGCGAGTGCAGTTGCGCTTGCTGGTGGCGAATCGAGTGCTTCAGCGTGGATATCTGCGTGCGTATGGCAACTGACGCGCGGTGAGACGAGAGCCGAGTAGCGAGCGCGTGAAGGAGACGTACCGTTGTCATCGGACAGTGTGATGCCTGGGCTTGCGGAGCGACCGATGGAGTTGCGCGAGGATGGACGCGAGTTCGGCCGTGGAGGAATAACGGATGTGTTCAAGGAGGACATTCTGGGGACAGCGTGAGAGTCGCCGGGGACGGCCAGGTCATGCAGCGGACTATCGTGAAGTGAGCAGTAGGTAGATCAGCTCGTCTTGCAATTGGTATTCTCAATCTCGTAAGCAGTTTGGACGTTAGTGTTCGTCGGCGTTGGTCAGAATGGGTGTCCGAGGTGATCCAAAAGAATGTATAGCCGTGAAGTTAGCGAGTTCGAATGTCTTGGTGACGGCGGAGTGAAGACGAAGGAGGGCGTTCACTGTACCACTTCCCACGGTCACCGCTAGTCTTACTTCTCAAGCCGAAGTGTACTGATTTGGTCTAAAGCCTTTCAGTCAATTTCAAACGGGCATACAGTGCATATCAAAATCAGTGACCTAACATCATCATACTCGGAAGCATTTGTGGACATTGATCGCTATACACCCACCATTGTCAACAGCAAGGCTTCACCCAGCTCTGTGTTTCTGCCTCGGGCCCAACTGCACAGCGCCCTTCGGTCTCCCTCTCTCATCCAGCGCGATCGGAAACGTCGGAGGATTGCCGAACGGATTCTCCGACGACTCGACTCGTTTGCGCTTTCCTCTACGCTCCGGCGGCCTCAGGCTCCAGTCCGTAGGGAACGTGGGCCGCTGAGGCGCGGGAGGCTCTGGCAGGTTGGTCGGTACGGGGAAGAGCGCTGGGATGGGTTCTCGTTCGGGGTTTCCATAATCGAGCTCGGAGTCGGAGTTGTAGGATGTGCTGACCACTTGGAGCGACTGTGGGGACGGCGAGGCTGCCAGCACATCCTGGTGCAGAAATCAGACATAAGCTCTTAGTATGTGAGGAACAGACACACTAGGTCGCCGTCTTCAAAGTCTAGGCGATCGAAGCTCTGCCATGATGACTTTGGATACTGGATCGGCGTGCGAGGGGTTGCTTGGTGGCTGGGCTTTCGGGTCGACTGGAGCTCTGCAAGCTCCTGCCTGAGGACTGCGATCTTCGCTTTCTGCTTCGCTTCCTAGAGCGACGGCTAGGTCGGGGCGGCTCTCGCAGTACTAACAAAGGACGTACCTTTTCCTTGTGAGCCACAATCATGTCGCATAGATTGGTGCGATCGCGTGTCTTCTCAGCGAGCTGCTCTCCCAAGTCTCGCGCCTGCACATCAATGCGCTTCTTCAAGGCATCCTTCTCTCCCCTCAGAATGACCACTTCGCGCCTTGCCTGATCTGCGGTGTCGACGGCCTGGCTTGCGAGTCGCTGTGCTTGGTCCTTCTCCTGATGCATGCGATTCTTCGCTGCATCTGCTGCACGCAAATCTTTTCGAAGCGCCGCGATCTCTTCTTTCTGAACGGAAACGGTGGAAAACGTGGATGACACGCGGTTGCAGAACTCTGCCAGTGTCGAGAGCAGGGTCTCGAGGAATGTAAGTTTCATAGTGGAGGCTCATCATTGTATACATGAGACATTTACCTCCACGCTACAAGGGTCGCGATCTACGCCATCGACCACCTTTTGAATCTCTTGCGCCGCCCTCTTCACAGTCTCTGCACCACACGTGTCGTCGATCTGCGCAATCCTGTCACTTGCATAGCTTGCCTGGCGCAGGACGTCGTCTGTGTACGGCAAGGTGCTTTCTTCATTGAGAAGTTGCGTCGGAGGTGCATGAGGGTCCGTGTCGAAGCTCTCGATGTAGATTGCGTGTGCGTCGCGTATCCGAAATGGCTGCCGGCATGTGGGGCAGGGTTTTCGTTCACTAGCTGTGTAGCGTTGCAGACTATCTATGCAGAACCCGTGTCCTGTAAAGGTAGCAAACAATCAGCTGCAACGCTAGCCGGACATGTACATTCATCGCGTACCGCAGGGAAGAAAGCGGAAGAGCTCCAGGGGATGGTGCTCTTGACAGATACTACAGTGTAGCCTCATTACATAAAGTGGATAGGGTCAACGCTAGTCACATTTAGCTTGATGAGGAGGAGTAGGGAATCGTTGCTGTTGAGATTAATGTGCTCGACGCGCGTCAACAACCCGCGGCGCGTCTGTGGCGTGGGAATGTTAACAGGTTGACACGCTTGTGGCGAAGGCGCTTGCCACGGTTTTCAGCTGAGCATGTGCGCCTACCGTCCGACCGCAGCTTCCATCATCTGGAGACTTCGAAGTTATGCAAAAATTTAGGCTGTGCGAGTGTCGCTCTTCCTTGTGGCATGTCAGATGCCTTTCAAGAGCAAAGCTGTGATTGTGCATTTAATCTCGGCACTGTCTTGGGTCCGAATCACATGGTTTCCGGGGCGGCGGGGTGCCAGGACGATAGCCGGACGCAGAGTATTGGCTTACAATTTATGGTCATGCATGTGTTCCCGCTGCGAACGCTGCCCCCATAAAAGCCTTGTGCGGCTGCGTGCGATCGTTCAGCGGTGCTCTCAGACTTTCCTGCCGCAGCGTCGCTGTAGCTCGTCAGCATGTCCGTCATCACTACCCCCATTACGGAGCTGTTCAAGATCAAGCATCCCATCCTCCTTGCTGGTGCGTTTCATCGTCAGAATCGGAAACTACTGCTGTGCTGACGTGGTCTACGTGAAGGCATGAACGTCGCTGCTGGCCCTGAACTGGCAGCAGCAGTGACAAATGCAGGGGGCCTGGGAGTGATCGGAGGTCACGGCTACACGCCCAATTTCCTCCGCCAACAAGTACGTCTACTCGAGCCCAATTCAGCTGGATCAAATTATTGAGCTCCCCATCTAGATCCGTGCCATCAAAGCCGACCTGCATGATAAGAATGCACCCTTCGGTGTCGATTTGTTAATACCTCAGGTCGGCGGAAACGCTCGCAAGACGAATGTAAGAAGCTGCACAATCGTGGCCACCAGGATGCTGAGTTGGTGAATCGCAGGTAGACTACCAGAAAGGACATCTACCAGAGCTGATCGACGTGATCATCGAGGAGAAGACGACTCTCTTCGTCTGTGCGGTCGGCGTGCCTCCGAAATGGGTGGTTGAGAAGATGCATGCGGCAGGCATCCCAGTGATGAACGTGCGTCCAGCTGCTCCCCGTGACCATCCAACCTCATTCACCTACGAGCTATGTGTGACAGATGGTCGGACACCCGAAGCACGTCCCAAGGGCCCTGGAGCAGGGCGTCGACCTGATCTGTGCACAGGGTGGTGAGGGCGGCGGACACACGGGTGACGTCCCATGTTCGATCCTCATCCCAGCATGTGTGGACGCGGTCAAAGGGCACACGTCGCCGCTCACGGGCAAGCCGGTGTACGTCATCGGCGCGGGCGCAGTGTACGATGGCCGGGGACTCGCGGCGAACCTCATGTGGGGCGCGCAGGGCGTGTGGGTCGGCACGCGCTTCGTGGCGAGCGTGGAGGCGGGCGCACCGAAAGCGCACAAGGAGGCGGTCGTGCGCGCTGGGATTGACGATACGACGCGCACATTGATCTACAGCGGGCGGCCGCTGAGAGTCCTCAAGATACCTTATGTCGAGGACTGGTAGGTTTTATCTCATTTCGCCGGGACAAGTTAGCCGTTGATCTATGCGCCATCAGGAATAACAACCGACAGGAGGAGATCAAAGAGCTGACGTCCAAGGGAATCGTCCCTCACGAAGAGGAGATGCGCAAGCACCCCGAAAAACACGCAAAGGCGATCACGTTCCTGTCCGGCCGAGTGGCCGGCCTCATCAAGGATGTCCTCCCTGCGAAGGTCATCATCGAGGACATGGTCAATGAGGCGGCTGAAGTCCTCCAGACGGGCGCAGCGAAGGTCACGGTGAAGGCTAAGCTATGACATGTATGATCTATGTATGGGCTATACTTCAGGCCGGCTTGTCGAGTGGTAAGGTTGTATAACACGCAGGTAATTACTGAATATTGAATGCTCAAGTTACTTTACCTTATGCTCCATGTATGTCCGTCGGTCTGCCATGCCACCTGGCGATGCCGGCTACGGCTAAGCGCGCTAAGCGCTCACTGATTTTTTTGAATTTGAGTGGCCACATGCGACGCCATCCTAGGACCCCCGAAAATCCCTATGGGGAGGCCGGTCCTGAAAGTCACTTGGCAGATCTTTGCATTCGGGTCTGACGTCATTGCCGTCATCGCGTCCACTCGCCGTCCACACGATATTTTTTCGCTGGACTGCTCACTTCATCGCTCCGGGCACAATGCTCATAACATTTGGAATTCGTGGCGAGAGTATAGTGTGTAAGTGGCCCACGTACTATTCGACCATTGGAAGGGGCCAATCGCATTGACAATAGATCACATCGAACACGACGACGAGTTGGCAACGGCAGCCGCACCTGTTGATGCCCCTGCACCGTTCAACAAGTCCACTGCAGACGTTATCCTGCGTTCCTCAGATGGCGTGGACTTCCGCGTGAAGAAAGCGATCATCGCGGAGGCATCCACCTTCTTCGAGAGCATGTTTACTCGGCCTCGACTGCAGGCGGCTAGCGATGAATATAGGGACGGCCTGCCCGTCATCCCGATGACAGAAGACAAGAACACACTCGAAAAGCTGCTGCGCATATGTTACCCTGTCCGCGATCCGGACATCGACCTACACGAGATCGCGCCGCTCCTGGACGCTGCCAGGAAGTATGACATAGACGTCGTGACGGATGTCATAATGGGCAAACTCGAGGCATATGCAGTCACTGATTCGCTCGAGACATACGCTATCGCGATCCGGCATGACCTCCCATCCGTAGCGAAAGCAGCTGCGAGACACAGCCTGGAAGAGAGAATGGACTATACCCCCTTTTCTGAACTCGACAACATCAGCGCCTCTGCCTATGCACGTCTTCTCCTTTACCGCCAGATGTGTAGCGAGGT
>NW_024468525.1:550733-551960 GCF_001632365.1 Laetiporus sulphureus 93-53 | reverse complement strand
CGAGCCAGTTTCAGGACACTGCCGACATGATTAATATTCTTATAAGAATGGAGAGGCCATCATATTTTCATCTGGCCGAGTGACCAGCTTCATCATGGATGTCCTCCTCGCGAAGGTTGTCGTCGAAAAGATGGTTGATGAAGTAGCGGCTCGAAGTCCTCCAGGCAGGCGCAGCGAAGGTCATGGTGAAGGCTAAGCTATGACATGTATGATTTATGTATGGGCTATACTTTAGGCCGGCTTGTCGAGTGGTAAGGTTGTGCAACACGCAGGTAATTACTGAATATTGAATGCTCAAGTTACTTTACCTTATGCTCCATGTATGTCCGTCGGTCTCGACTTTTAGATCTGGCGATGCCGGCTACGGCTAAGCGCTCACTGATTTTTTGAATTTGAGTGGCCACATGCGACATCACGCCATCCTGCTCCTGAAAGTCACTTGGCAGATCTTTGCATTCGAGTCTGACGTCCACTCGCCGTCCACACAATATTTTCTCGCTGGACTGCTCACTTCATCGCTCCGGGCACAATGCTCATAGTATTGGGAACTCGTGGCGAGATTAAAGTTAGTAAGTGGCCCACGTACTATTCGACCACAAGTTGGAGGGGGCCAATCGCATTGACAGTAGATCACATGGACGACGACGCCATTCATACAGAGCCTGTTGACGAGTTGGCGACGGCAGCCGCACCTGTTGATGCCCCGGTACCATTCAATAAGTCCACTGCAGACGTTATCCTGCGTTCCTCAGATGGCGTGGACTTCCGCGTGAAGAAAGCGATCATCGCGGAGGCATCCACTTTCTTCGAGAGCTTGTTTACTCTGCCTCGACTGCAGGCGGCTAGCGATGAATATAGGGACGGCCTGCCCGTCATCCCGATGACAGAAGACAAGAACACGCTCGAAAAGCTGCTGCGCATATTTTATCCTGTCCGCGATCCGGACATCGACCTACACGAGATCGCGCCGCTCCTGGACGCTGCCAGGAAGTATGACATAGACGTCGTAATGGATGTCATAATGCGCAAACTCGAGGCGTATGCAGTCACTGATTCGCTCGAGACGTACGCTATCGCGATCCGGCATGACCTCCCATCCTTAGCGAAAGCAGCTGCGAGACACAGCCTGGAGGAGAGAATGGACTATACCCCCTTTTCTGAACTCGACAACATCAGCGCCTCTGCCTATGCACGTCTTCTCCTTTACCGCCAGATGTGTAGCGAGGT
>NW_024468525.1:527163-549758 GCF_001632365.1 Laetiporus sulphureus 93-53 | reverse complement strand
TGCCGACATGATTAATATTCTTATAAGAATGGAGAGGCCATCATATTTTCATCTGGCCGAGTGACCAGCTTCATCAAGGATGTCCTCCTCGCGAAGGTTGTCGTCGAGGAGATGGTTGATGAAGTAGCGGCTCGAAGTCCTCCAGGCAGGCGCAGCGAAGGTCATGGTGAAGGTTAAGCTATGATGTGTTTGGACTACCGCATTTGTTACTAGGTTAGCTTGTGAATGTACGATACACGGGCTTTTAGCCTCTTGATACTTGTGCTGCGCTTATGTTTCAATTGTGTCAGTCGATGCACTGGTCGATTTCTAACGGCAAACTCGGAGAAACTAAGTGCCAGCTATCACCACCTGCCACGGCGTCCCTCGCGTCGACTTGCACGTGATAAATCGATGGATTCTACGTTCTCACGTCTTTTGTCAAGAGTTGGTTGACACGATCATAGATATACGCGTGCGCGCTCTCTGCGGGACTCAGAGCACCTGCTCTCGACGCTGCGGACAGCTGTTGTATTCATCTCGTCGAAACCAATTCTTCCGCGAATCGTAATAGTTCCATTCAGCAAGTGTTTTCGATATATTCGACTAACAGATAGAGGCTAATGAATGCGCCGGCAGTGGATGACATCAAAGTGGATGCCGTGCAGACAGAGCCTGCCAGCAAGCCAGCGGACACTGTAGTACTTGCTGATGCTCCCGCTCCATTCAACAAGTCCACCGCCGACGTCATTATACGATCCTCGGATGGCACGGACTTCCGCGTCAAGAAAGCAATCATCGGGGAGGCATCTGCCTTTTTCGAGAGCATGTTCTCTCTGCCTCGACTACAGGAGGCTAGCGATGAACAACGGGATGGCGTACCTGTCATTTCGATGACAGAAGACAGGAATACACTCGAAAAGCTGCTGCGCATATGTTACCCCGTCTGTGATCCGGATATCGACATGGACGAGATCGCGCCGCTCCTGGACGCTGCCAGGAAGTATGACATGGACTGCGCGATCAATTTCTTAGCCAGTAGGCTGAGGTCGTATGCGAAGACAGCACCCCTCAAGGCATATGCAGTTGCCGTCCACTTCCATCTCACTTCGGAAGCCGTGGAAGCCGCTAGGTACTACCTAGATGAAGAAATGGAGCATGTCCCCCTGCCTGAGTTCGACAATATCAGCGCATCTGCGTATATCCGGCTTCTCAATTATCACGCGAAGTGTGGCGAGGCAGCCAGTGGCCTAGCCAAGAAGTTTCGTTGGATCGATTCAAGTGACGATTGGGTGTGGTTTGAATGTACCAGCTGCCCAGGAGCTTCTATGCGATGGTACCTCAAATCGAACGAACTGCGGACACCCCGGACTTGGTGGTTGCAGCACATGGAGCGCTCTGCAGACTTGCTGAAAGAGACCCAGCAGCATGGCAATCTCTGCTCCGGAATGGTGTGATCAGGCGCTGACAGAAGCAGCTGCTTGCTCTGTCTGCAGAGCGCGAGCTGGGAAAGAGCTTCGAGCCTTTATGGAAGAGTTCGCGGCCGAGGTGGATCGTGTTGTGGCTTCAGTAGGTTGGCTTCTGGTGTTGTGTAATAGGATGCTGATTCAACGCTCTTCAGATTAAGCTCGTCATACAGTGACAAAAGCAGAGTATGAGCAGAGGAAAACTTGCATTCCGTGAGTTTATCACGTAAACATTTCGCGACTTGTCACAGGCAGTGACAGTGCACCGACTGCAGAGAATCGCTTGGCCAAATTCATCTCTCCTCCATGTCTTTGCTATTCATCATTTCTGAATTTATAGTGCTTCTGGATGTTCATACATGCCGTGACGGAGGACACGCTGCACCAGATCTGTGCTGACGACTAACCTGCTGACACAAGCCCTCTTGTGTCTTCCGTCCGCGGAATAAGCTGATTGAAGAGTCATTATGGCCATCTAGCGGGGCGTAGTAAGGCTTGCTGCAGGCTCTATCCATCAATCTGGTTTCCAGATGCATTCTGCTTTTGACACGCTCCTGTACAGCTTGTTAATTGGGCACTTGGCGGTACAATGCTCTGACATTCTGCTCATTATCCTGTTCATAGCCGTCAATGGTGCCCCGCAGTCGCAGCCCTTCCTATCGGACATCCTAGGAAAGGCACAGCAATGAAGGCATGGGTCTCTGCTCGGTTGTGCGTATGCCACACTATCAATCAATCGAAGCACTTACAAATGCCGACCATTACAACTAATATGAAACCTTGCCTTCTAGGGTATCTTATCGACTCATTGTCATCACGTAGTTTGACTGAATGGCGCTCTCGGATACTTTTGAGACGCTTTCATGACACTGCCTAACTAATTGATATTGTCGAGACAGGGAGGGTAACAGTGCGATCCATGATTTGGCCACATGTAAGCAAGACCTGCAAGCTGCGCGGACGTCTGGCAAGCTGTTGCCTTCAAGTAAGTGATCAAACAGGGGGACAATTTGAGTCTATGTTCTGTTAAGACACAACGAGGATAACACGGACGTGACTAGTGACACTGTCACGCGCTAACCCCTGGGCGTGGAGCGGCTTTGTCGCTATAAAGGCTCAGAGAGATTGGCGGTTTCCAACAGCTTCCTTCAGCCGTACCAAGACTCGGGCATACGAGTATGTTGGGGTCGGACTTCCCTGAAGATGTTCTCGCGCTGATGAGTCGAAACCCGCTTTTCCCGACAGTGTCGCAGGAAACATCAGCAGAGTCTCCAGCGCAATCGGCTCCCAGTTCTTCTGGCCCCTGTCCTCGCAGTCCTCACCTAACCGACGCTCCTGCGCCATTCAACAAGTCGACCGCAGATGTGGTCCTCCGTTCCAAGGATATGATGGACTTCCATGTGCGGAAGGCCATTTTGATCGAAGCCTCCGCTTTCTTCGAGGACATGTTCCGCTTGCCCCAGGTCACTGAAGGAGAGTCCGCCGGATCCGGGTGGTCTGACAAGAAGTACAACCTGCCCATCATCCCGATGGAAGAAGACAACGAGACACTCGACAGATTATTGCGGTTGTGCTACCCCATATCCCCTCCCGACCTTGACGATGTCAACCAGCTGAGCAGTGTCCTGAAAGCGGCGCGAAAATATCTGATGGACGACGTCGTCCAGATGGTCTGCATCCAAATGCGAAAGCTGGCGAAGACGGTGCCTCTTCGAGTTTACGCTCTCGCGCTGCAGTTCGGCCTCGAGGAGGAAGCGAGATTCGCCGCAAAGTGCTCGTTAGCCATTCCGCTTCGCGATAAATATGTCCCCGAACTGGAAGATATCACCGGCGGAGCCTATTACCGAATCCTCGACTACCACGAGAAGTGCAGCGCTGCCGCAGCATGTCTCAGTTCTGATTACTCGTGGGTACGCAATCTGAACCCCAAGTATATCTGGTTCGGTCGGACTTCTCACGGTGTAGATTGTGCATTGGAGTGGGATGGTATAGGCAACATTAGAGCCTGGTGGAAGAATTCACTGCCCATGTTGAAGGCTGTCACCGACTCCACTCCTAGTGGGGAAGCGATCACCTACAGCCAACCGGCGGTGGTAAACGCTCTGATAGCAGCTTCTGCATGTAATACTTGCAAGAACAAAGGTCCCTGGGACATGCTGGGCTTCATCTCCCATTACGCGGCTGAAGTAGATAAGGCAACGTCGCAGGTAAGGGCCGATGAATCGTCCGGAATTCATGCGATTAAAGCCCACTGTTGAGCAGGTGGAATTGGAGATCAAGTTCTGATCAGCAGACGCCAAGACGGTCTTTAGAACGAGTTTACATGACTAGGTGCGATCTGCGCCGTAGATACACACCGTCCGACATATTGTTGGGTGTCGACTGTGCGGTATAGGACATAGGTTCATCGATTGCAATTGTATTGGCCGTTGAAGTTGCTGAGATCGTGGCGAATGCGATAATAGTCAACTCGTTGAAATGAGTGCGTTTCGTGGCGGCACTTGGAGGCAATTGCCGCAGAGGCCCCAAGGCATAGCATATAAGCGTGGCGGCGTTGAAAACGGGACGAAGAGCTGCCATCCAACTCCAAGCTCGAAGTAAGCAGGGAACATACACTGTGAGCGCTAGCCTGGATCCGGTCACGTGCGTCCAACCAGTTCGCGTCGCGTCGCGTGTCTGCTGTCGTTTGAACGGCCACTCGGCGTCTCGCCCGCCATACCTTGGCCACACCTTCGTACTCTGACCTGTCCCTAAAGCTCATCGTGCGATAGATATCAAGCTGTTCAAAAGCTGGTGAGCTTTCACCTTTTTGTTACCGAAGGGGCAGCTTTCTCCTGAGTCGTGTGAGATGACGAGTTTTGCCATAGATCTGGCATTATATTCCACCAGGACGTGAAAGGCGTCATGGCTGCCCTACTGGAGACGCCATCGCGTGTCTGGAGGCGGATACAAGCTGTCGAAGGAAGAGATATGCCATCGCTCCCCTCCCTACCTGGATTCGATGATTCTGCAGAACCGGGTGCGGAATCCGAATCGAATGACGAGTCCGTCAATGGCAATCAAGATTTCTTACCAGTCCATTCAACCCCAGCTCCGTTATCTGCTCACACAGTGACCACGGCGCGCGCTCCATCAAGTAACTCAAGCACTCTGCGATTCGCTCATTCGATTCAATCGCGATCCGCGAAGTCCGTGCTATCCACAGCGCATGGGGGCAGCGCGAGGCAGGTTCGGGACGAGACCTTCGATGTTAGTTCTATTCCGAGTCTCCCAGACATTCGATCGGCACTTGGGGCAGACGTGGATATTCAAAGCAGTGATCAGGACACTGAAGGCGGTTCTGTTCTGAATGGCCGTCGTGAGCCTGCAATCGAAGATGGAACAAGGGATCCTGACGGTAGTTTGAGCGTGTCAGGTGCTCTTCACTCGCTGAGCATCCAAGAACTACAAGAAGAGCATACTCCCCGGAAGAACTATGATTATTCAGTGAGCCTACGCTCCGAGAGGAAGGTATGTCGAGAGTATTGGTTTGCCTATGCCTATGTTGACGCCAGGGAAGCCGTCACCCTTTGACAAGACGCGTCATGTCTCGTTACGACGTCCACAGTCACGCACGCGTACTCCATCACTGACGAACGCTACTCCATCGCCATCATCGTCATCTTCGCATTCTACACCTCGCAGCAATCGATCTGCCGTGTATGCGCGATCTACGGCGAACTCCTCCTTTGATGCTGTAGCTGTCCCTTTGCCGCCCTCCCACAATGCCTCTCCTGCCGTCGGCGAAGACTACGAAGGTAGCGCAACCGAGTTAAGAGGGAGCGACGGACATAGCGGTAATTTGGAGGATGCGAGATCACACGATCCAATGGAATTGGCAGAACAAGTAACGCAGGAGCAAGATGTCACCGAGGCGACGCAAGATGAGCCCCGGGAACCAACGTTCTCTTCTGACATTGACCAACAGGAAAGACGCGCGATGCCATCACCGCCAGTGTTTTCTCTTCCCCCCTCATCACCCGCTCCTTCAGTCATGTTCACGCCCACACCGGTCTTTCAGCCACGGCCCCGGGCGCGCTTCGCCACAGGACAGCCTGCATCTTCGTCTCGGATGCAATTGCAGGCACTTCCGCAGTCCGGCCAAGCTGTGAGGTTCCTCGGTGAAAGTAACCAAGGGTTCGATGCAAAAGAAGACCCAGCTACACCTCACGCTCACAAGCGCTCTTTCCTGCTTTCCGTCATCAACTCCACCGCGAGACCTCGTCCGAGATACACACCGCACCCGCAACGCGGAGGTCAACAGAATGTTTCGCCGTTGACTCCAGGTGTTAATCTGGAAGCTGCCTTCGTGAATGTGACACGGCGCCCTCAAGTTCGTCGCAGGCTCTCTCACCCGCTGGCGCAAGGCTGGGCTCCCTCGGAGGTCGATTCTATGTCTGGTTCAGAAGCGGCCGGGTCCGCCTCGCCTGGGCAGTCACCGTATGAGATGGATCGCATGTCTATTGCATCCACTGGTTCGTCTCATGATCTGACGACACATGCGCGTGCGAACGCATCTTTCGATCCCGTGGTCGGCCTTGGCGAGCGGGGACATGGCGTTGGCCGGTTCAATGCCTCGAAGCTGAACAACTATTTGCATGGGCTCAACCGAAAGTTGGAGGAAGAGAATGAGATGCTTGTGATCAAAGTCAGGGCTTTAGAGGAAGAAGTAGAACTGCTAGTGATCAAGATGCAGACATACGAGGTGCTGGTCCTGAAGGTGACCCGGTACGAGGAGCTCTATGGCGAAGTCGATGTTGAGGAAGGTGGGGTGTCCAATCGAACCCGTGCAGACTCGGCGCATAGAAGGAGGCAAAGCGGAGGAGGCCGGCGGGTGAGCGTTGGTCCTAGTGAATCCCTGGAAGACGTTGTCGAAGACGTGGCAGAAGGGTGGGTTGAGGAGAAAGCGATGCTGGAAGACCTGGTGGAGCAGCTGAAGGGCGATGTGCAGCGGTGTATGATGGACAAGGAGAAAGCGGAGGCTACGCTGGAGCAAGAGAGGAACGACAGATCTCGGGACAAGGAGCTGTGGCGGGAGCGCATGGGAGAAGTCGAGCAAGGCGTGTCTGCGATCGTCCAGGACCTGGAACAACAACTGGCGCAGGCCAAGCAAGCTTTACAGGTGAGCGAGAAGTCGCGAGCGAAAGATGCCGAGGACCTAGAAAGGCGTCTAACGGCCGCGCTTGCATCTAATGAGTCAATGAAGGAGAGGGTCGCAAAGGCGGAGCATGCTCTGCAAAGCGGAAATGATCTTGGAGCAGACCTGAACGCGAGCAACGAGCGTCTCTCCCAAGCCATGCAAGAACTGAGGAGTACCAATGAGCAGATCAAAGCGCTCGAGGATGAAGTCATGCGAGCGGACGACAAGATCGATGACCTTGAGAAGACCCTCCGGCAGGAACAGGACCGCAATATCGAATTGCAGAATGGGCTGCAGGCTAAATCCGCTGAACTGGAGGAGTCGCTACAAGAGAACGTGGCGCTCGAGGACAATTTGCAAAAGACAGAAGCAGCCCTGCGGGAAGCCCGCGACTACATCTCGCAGCTTGATGCGGACGCAGGCGCAGCAGTTGAGCGGATCGAAACTCTGGAGGTTCAGTGTGCTGCTGCCCAGGAGGAGGTTGCGATCATGGTTGAAGACTCCAGGCAAGACAAGGAAGAGATAGACAGACTATCCGACGAAGCAAACAAAGCTGCTGAACTTGCGCGACAAATGGAAGAGGCCTTGGAAGCTGCAGAGGACAGAATGCTCGCTGACGAACAGGAGGTCGCACAGCTGAAAGCACAACTTACCTCGGCGGGGCGTTCTATCGAGAGGGAGCAGGAGCGATCGAAGTCCAGGTCGCAACCTCCAGGAAATGACGATTCCATGGATCTACACGCTGAGATTGAAGCGCTCGAAATCGAGTTGAACGACGCCCACAAAGAGATTGCCCGGTTGAATACTTTGATCGGACAGTCTCCCGCGCGAAAGGCTATTGACAAGGCGAAGGATGCAAGGATCGAGCTGCTCGAGAAGGAAAAGGAAGATCTCCTAGAGAGGCTAAGGTCCCTGAAGAGCAATCACAGCATGTATGGCACTCCGGGTAAAACACTCAACGTCAACGGTCTGTCGCCTATGCAAAGGCAACTTCTCTCCATGTCTATGCGCAGTCCCAAGACCCCCGGAGGGCCGCTACGCGATGTGAGTTACTGCATTGCTGATGTGCGGGTGTCGTTCTGAAAGAGTACTTGCAGCTTTCTTGGTTGCAGAATACAATGAATGACCCGACGATTTCTCCTCTGGTGGCCGAAATTGCTAGGCTACAGCAAGAACTTGACCAGGCAAACGAGAGCATCGATGACAAACTCGACAAGCTTGAGGATGCAGGGCTGGGCGTCATTGGTCTCACTGAGCAATTGGAAGATGCTCGTCGCAAGATAGAAGCGCTTGAAGACGAAGTTGGCAGGCTCACGAGAAGGGAAGAGAGGCAGTATCGGCGACTCCAGAAAGCACGATGCCGGAAATGTCGCAGCAAGATCGATTTGCGTGGGCTGCATCGCGCTGCCGATGGCAACGAAAGGCACGCTATTGATCATTTGTACGGTGAAAGTTTGTTGACCGTCCCGTTCCACCAGCTCGCAAGTCGAAGAAGCGGACATGGACTTGCCGTCAGATCCTCCTACACCTCCAACCAGGACCAGTGAAGCCCTTCGTGCGAACTTGCAGCAGGTCAATGCCCAATTAGCTGCAATGAGAGCAGCCTGGGATGAAGAAAGGCGTCAACTGGTCGGGGAAAACGCTGTCTTACAAGACGCCGCGAATCGCATGAATGCGCAGATACGCGACACAAAACAGCAGAACGAGAAATCCCGCGCTGGCATTCAAGGGGTCTGTTCTGTTCATGAGTTGGATTGACAGCGATCTGACATGCTGATAGGAACTGGACAAAGCAAAACGGACCATTGATGAGCTTGAGAACGAGCTGAAGGCTGAACGTTCGCGCCTCAGGACCATGACGGCCGAGCAATCCCGCATTGAGCGAGAGAAGGAGGAGATTGTTCTGCAACTACGCCGTGCGGAATCTGTAAGACGTCTGTTTGTGCCTATGGGAGCCATACATTAACGTAGCATAGGATATGGCAGATGTGAGGATTCACCTCCAGCGTCTCAAGCAGGAGAATCAGGATTTGGAGACAAAGATACGCTGTACGTCAATTGTCCGTCACAGATGCACTGCCCTAATTTCCCCATAGCCGGTGCAATTACGCAGAAGGCTGACATGCTTCAGAAGAAGGTAGCCCAGAATGCCGAGATCATAGAGCAATTGCGACAAGAGAGATCTCTTCTCATGGCTGACTTCAAGCAGTTGCAGCAACATTACTCCGAAGTCTCTGAGGTGAGCCTGCCAACCGCTCGATCCGTGATTGTCATACTCAGTTCGCGCAACAGCACGCCAAGAAGCTTCGCGAGGAGCACGCCGCGTCGCAGACTACGCACGACGAGCGCCGGCATCAACTGGACCTTCGCCTACTCGAGATCGAGGAGTTGAAGCAGGCTTTGTCGGCTCAGGCAGATGAGCTGCAACGTGCGGAATCTGAGAAGAAGCGTATTGCCGCAGAGAAGAGCGATGTCGCGCGCTCTGTAGCAGAGCTAGAAGCCGATCTGCAGAGAGTCAAGAAGAATGCAGAGGAGTTTGGTCGCGACCTCCAACTGCTTCGTGCCCAGAAAGAGCGCTTGGAGGAAGAGAAGAAGCATGAGCAACTGAGGGCGGAACGAGCTCAGAAGCAATCACAGACGCAGATTCGCCTGTTGAAAGAGGAGCTGGAGAGCCGGCGTGAACAGGCCAAGATAGTGGACCAGCAGTCAAGGAATCATGTCTGCGCTGCGTTAGTGATCGTTCATTTTGTATTTGATGTAAGACTGACCCGCATTTGCATCTCAGTGACGAGCAACAAGTGGCCACTATGAAGTCGCAGCACAACAAAGAGTGCAAAGGATTGCTGGTGCAAATACATTACCTGAAGGCCAAATTCACGCGCGAGTCAACACTACGCTCTGATCTCGGGTACCAGAAGCACTATCTGCTTGTGCTGCTCGCTCGCTTTGAACGAGAGTAAGTCCGACGCTGAATGATTCTGCCGTGATACGAATCTCATCGTGGCCACAGCGAGCAGAAGATCCTGGCCGCAATAGCCAGGATCGGATTCCCCTCCGCAGAGTTGCCTGTGGTCGTGCCTAAGCGGCGAAAGCTCAAGAGCGTCCTGATATCTGTGCTTTTCTTGGTTCGTTCAAAGTAGGCTTTCCTGCTGCGTCATCGTTGAGACTTTTCGTTGAATATGCTACTTTCCAGGCGAGCAAGCGATACATGGCGTGAACAGTGCGCGTCTAGAGAAGCAATCAACGCTGCTTTGCAAGAAGTTCGACAACGGAGAGCCGGTACTGATGGACATCATGGACCATAAATTATTCCGCCTAGCAATCTCACCATTCACTATTCACAACACGTCATCTTGTACTTGTATACAAGCTTTCTTCCGTACATGAGCTGTCGTTCACTTCAGGCTTGGATAAATACGATACGCATACTATGGAGGTGGCTTCCGTTTCGCGGCTACAATGCGGACTGCGTTTTTCGAGAAGAGGTAGGATGCCCCGCTCCATATAGTCGTCGTTGCAACGATCCATCTAGTGCCATTCAGATACATCAACATAGCATAGCTTCACGCTGCAGAGCGACTTACTGAAACCCTTGTAGAGCGGGAGCAAGGTCGAATGGAAGCAATGGGCTTATAGTCGTGACAGTCATCAGCATCAGTTGCAGAAGAGTGTTGACCTGTCTCGACATCAGCGGGGCAAAGGGTTGGCTATGCGGTGATCGTACCTTGCTGATTGCAGTGGGGTGTACCTCGGCAGAAGGAAGAGAAAGGTCCCAATATCGGCGAAACGTTTTCTACAACGCGTGAGAATGCATCATGGACTACGCAGAATGTAAGTTTACCGGAGGAGGAAGGGTCTTGTAGCGGATATAGAACGCAGACAAGCTGAGCAGGACGTCGCGGCCAAGAATGATCGCTGCCAGCGGTACTGCGAGTGAGACCATCCTCAAGCTCAAGCACTACATCTTGAATCATGAGCGAACTCGCCTGGTATCATGCCCTTTATGGCCAGAGTTATGGTGAGAGTGGTCATCAAAGCCTTGTCTGCGGCCGGATCCAAGATGGTGCCGAGGACGGAGAACATCTTGTATCGTCGGGCAAGGATGCCATCCACCTTTGAGCGGCAAGCTCAGATCGTGAGCATCAGAGACGGCAGATGAGACAAGCAGACCATATCAGTAAGACCGGCGTACACCAGCAGAGCAGTCGCGAAGCCGAACTCGTCGTGGATGATCACCCATCCCAACACCGGACAGGCGAGGATTCTCGACGCTGTCAGCAAGTTCGGCAGCGTGTAAATGTTTTCTTTGATAGCTCCAAAACCGCTTTTCGTAGTTGGCTTGTTCTCGTTGCTGGATAAAACGGGGCCGTGGAAAGAAAACGTTCTATGAGGATGCCGTAGGAGTCGTGGAGAAACGTAGCAATCGCGAAACCCCCCGCGACTCGTGAAGAGAGAGTGGTTGTTCCTTGCACATTGAGTGTATCGCACGAGACGTGGCCGAACAAGGGTCACGAACATCGTTTATGTGAAGTACTGAACAGCGAACGCGCGGCGGTCTGCCGGACGCTAGACGCGATCACGTGATGCCATGCAAACGCGCTATAGCGCTGTTTCACTGGTCACGGAGTCATGGCGCGTTCCTTCACCGACTTTCTTGAATGCAATCACAGTATCTTTTATCGATGTGCATAAATGCCGGACACATAAAAGGAATTCGCTAAGGCAGAACAAAAGTAAACGCAAGCCTGGTTCTATGCGTGCTCTGTTCGCATAAGAACCATCTGTGATACGGTCGGCTGAAAGGATTGTACTCCACCTCAGAGACTGGGTTACCGCCCCTGTGTAATTTGCGTCTGCACGCGACTATCAGATAGGCTCAGGTTTCATAGGGGCATAACTATGGACACGTAATCACTGATGTATTGCGTGCTATGGCCGGATTTCAGAGCTTCGCGTCGTATGCTTTGCTATGCCACATCTCAGTGTCCCAAACTCGTGAATATGACACATTTATAGAGCATCAAATGTATGCATTTGGTTCAAGTCTTCAAGTTGTCAATAAGATGTCATCTCTAGTGGCAAGAAAGTCCTCCGTTCGAGTTCGAAACGCAGTCATCTGCAAAGCGATAAGTTGTGCAGCGAAGAAGGAGGCAACGACAAAAAAGAAAGTACTTACTGACGTCAATACTTCGCGACACCATTCCACCTCGCCCGTCGGCACAGGACACACTTAACACAGTGTTCCCGGTTCCGAGCGAGTTTTCTACATTACACGATCCCAAGAAATGACCGCTTTAGCGAAACATTTCTCGCCGTCAATGCTTGCGCATTCTTAGAGAACAGAAAGCCAGACGCACTTCCAAGCACAGCCAAGGTTGCCATTGTGGTTTTCAATGCAGTTGTTTAGGTCGAGCGACGTCGTATCCTGCGCGCCATGATCGTCATAGCAGGTAGCTTGCAACTCGGCGACGTGCTGTGAGTACGAGCCTCCCCACGAGCTGCATGTCCCAGAAAAACCGCCTCCATGGTCTGGAACAGGACCACCGGTGATATTGAGAGCGATGTCCTCTGCAGGAATGGCAGAGACAAAGGTGGCGATGCCGACGAGAGCGAGGATGTTGAGCTTCATTGTGAGAATGACTGCAAGTGGTGAGGACCTGAAAATTGGAGTGAGCGAGTAGCCCCGTTTATATGGTGAGGAGCGCGGCTCGATAAGCGGTGAAAATTGTAGACAGTTTGATGATGGGCATCGTCTCGTTCTTATCCTTGCTCGATCAGGTAAGACACGAGCCATATCATTGTTAGTATACGTACCGTCAGTACACGAGTTGAGCTATCAAGGTGAATCGTCTTCAGAATGACCGTGGAAACGGTCAAGGTGGCAATCGGCAGGGGTCATCTGCCAACTCAGTTGACAGCGGCGCCCTTCGACTTGTCACCTTGGGTAGCAGCTGTTGCGAGAGCAGTACTAGTGAAACGCATTTAGTTCGCTTTGAATGTACAACCCTGGAAGAGCATGTACTCCCCGACATGAACGGAAACTGACTAGGAAAACGACCTAGCGTTAATGTTGATTTGTCTCATGCACGGTTAAAAACAGCTTACTTTGGTAATTGATACTTCGAGACCGCAATCCAATTGCAAGAGTGTCAATTCCGCCAAGATGTACCGCAGAAGGTATATCGAATGACTGAAGGGCTTGTTGACTGATTTCCAGGTGGCTTTCATATCCTCATCGCCTTTTATAAAGTTCTTGTTTGTCTGCACGGCATAACGTCGGACCGGATTCGTTGAGTCGGTTGACCAATATCTGGCCACCGCTAGGTTCATAAAACCAGCGCTGAGTATAGGAAGCCGCTCCTATGCTTAGCCCATGGACGGTTTGCGCGGTCTTTGTACTTGCGGTTGTCAGTATCAGTGCGCGAGAATTTAGCGTAGCGAGGTTCTCGTTGAATGCATGGTAAAAAGCGGTTGGGCTAGCAAAGTACTTTTTGAGAGCGCCGGTGGCGGGGTGAGGCGAAGACTTCGTATTTCGCCATGTTCATGACTGATTGAGTGTCCATGAACGATAATCCACGAGTCGTCCATATGAGAAAAGGCACGAAGCATGCCTCGTCAGAAGGCTGGAGGCCGCTGCAGACGCTGCATACATGGTGGAACGCTCGCTGGCACGCGGGCTCACGCGGGTCCTCGGCGCTCGCCGGTACTACACCGGCTGATGCCATCATTGAAACTGATGCCCATTGCCGATCGCAGTGTTACATACGCAGGTTTGGGCACGCTGTAAGCCTTGAACCGACTTTGACTCTCGAGCAGGGTACTAGATGCGGCTTAAAATTGCTGTATCAACAGAAGCTTCCATCAAATTCAGTATAGATGATATACGGACTGGCCCCGAGGGGAGCACAGAAATTGTACGGACATCCTGACAGCTGTGTCGCCCACCTGCCATCTTGCGGCCTATAGGCCTGGCCCGCATTCATAATGAAGCTGTGATGCTGTTATCGCGAGTCAACTGGTATAGACCTCAATAGTACGGTATGTGATCTGATACCATCCATCCGATAACCGTATCACGGCACCGCGGAGCTACTGCAGCCTTACCCTTTGCCCTCCCTGTTGGAATCTGGGCACGGAGCGCAGATGCGAGAGGCCCCGGTGCGACCTGCGCCACCAGCGTGGGAGAGTAGTAGCGATCGTGTATATAATAGGGCGCGGCTACAATGGGACAGGCCATCGGTTTGGCCCCGTGGAGCCATCTTCTAGAGAGCGGGCGACTCCCGAACTCCTGGCCGCGCAACGGGCTGGCCGGGAAAGTCAACACTCCCTTTGTCCCTTGGCAGCGGGCATAGCTGCGATGTTTGTTGTGGTGCAGCACATCCGTCTGCAAGATGCGTGAAATCATGATTCTGCATATACTGTAACCTTTCGACCATAGTAGGTTCATGGGGTGCGACGCGTGACCCTTGAACTGGGCCAGATTTAGTTCAAGACCCCCTGTGACCTGGGACAAAAGTTCAGTTCAGTTCAGGCGCTTAATTGTGTGGTGTAGGAATCGTTCTGATAGAGAAAAATATATAAACACCCGCGAAAAGAGCTCCGGAACGGTGTGACCTTTGAACTGACCCTTAGTTCAGACCGGCCGGTGACGCGTGACGTCTGAACTGAAAGGCCAGTTCAAGGGTGGCTGTGACGCGTGACTGAACCTACCGTCGAAAGGTTACAGCATGCTATAGTACGCGTGAGCCATAATGCATTAATGCATAAGGCCTAAGGCCTAAGGCCTTAAGGACGCATACAAACTCGGAGAATGACCGCGCTGTAGTATCACATGTCGCGCCGCATGTTTTACCACCATGATTCTGCCTCGTCGACGGGTGAAAATGCCGCTGCATTGTGCATTATCAACGAACAGACGGCGTACGTATAGCACCTGCAAATAGCATCCTGATTATTCATGAATGGTTGTGTGTGCGTGTGAACTGAACATATTGTAGGAAACCACGTTGCAATGCGCGCGATGAGATGGATAAATATATTGCAAGAGCGGGCTTGGAAAGTACCTGTAAACATCCTGCGCGCTGTCTACTCCAACAATATGGACTCCATAAAACGGAAGCTGAAACGTCTCGTGGACAGGACGAAGAACGTATGGAATATCAACTCACAATGGCTTATACGAATCGTGAGTACTTGAGTGGACAAATCTCATGTACTATGTGTTCCTGACCAGTGACCATTTACGTGCTGCGCTACGTTAGGTGAAGGGCAAGGGTAAGGCAGGCCGTACGGTCTCGTCCGAGGTGGAACCAGTGATGGAACCAGTGATGGAACTCGAGGTGGAACCTGAGGTGGAAGCAGTGGTGGAACCAGAGGTAGAACTCGAGGTGGAACCTGTAGTGGAACCAGAGGTGGAACCAGTGGCAAATCGCGAGGTGGAACTCGAGGTGACACCAGTAGCGATTGAGAACTGTGCCACAGCTTCCGATCGAGGTATGGGAGAATGTGATCAACCATCTATGGGACGACCAGCGTGCTTTGCGGCGATGCATGCTCGTCTGCCGAGCGTGGTATCCTCCAAGTCTCTTCCACTTGCGCAGGTTAATTAGGATCAAGACTGTCAAGACTGTCATGGCCTATGCGAAGAAGCTGAAGCGGAGGCCAGAGCTGTCGAAGCGGCCGTATGATATGACTATAGTGGGTAAATATCAGGAGACAGATCTGTCAGCGCTGTCGACGGCAGCGATTATGCTCGCTCGCAAGCTGCCCCGGCTGGAGCGGCTCACAATACAGAACTCAGAGTGGAAGCTGTCGACGATGCACGGCGACATCTTCCTGCACCTCTCCGCCTTCTCCGTCACTCGCCTCCATCTCCATATTGTCATGTTCCCGTCGATCACTGTCCTCGCGCGACTCGTATGCGCCCTGCCAGGCCTGATCGAGCTCAGATGCGACTATCTGAGATTCACACATGACTGCTTCCACCAGGATGCATTTGGAACATATCACAACTGCAACAACATCACGTCCTTGTCACTCATGGGAGGCCATCTCAGGAGACCTCAGAAACTCATCGACTTCCTGGCTCATCCTTGCATCTCGAGTCACTTGCAGAGACTCATCATCGATGATTTAATTCATGTGACTGGATCACAACACTACTGGGAATGTCAGCGACTATTGGATGTTGCATCTAGCTCACTCTCAGAATTGCGATTGCAACTTCACTACTCAGCACCACCACAGGCACATACAGAGGTGTCTGCCGCAGGTGTGCACTCTACTTTCACTGCTAACTGGAGTCTCTGCAGATTCTATGTTGTCCTTCACTCACAATACCTCACTGCAGAGACTATGGCTAAACTTTTTGATTTATTGGGGAGTTTCTGACCTGGATGCACTGTGTCCAGTCTTACTTTCAATAAAGCCAGGCCAGCCCCGAGAAATTGTGATTATGTTTCAGTGGTCTTCACACAGCACTAAAATCAATGCAGTGGAGGAGGAAATGAAGACCTTTCTCGAATCTGATGAGCCTACTCACCACGAGGAGATCGATACATATCTTTCATCAGCCTCATTCAGGACACTGAGCAAAGTTGAATTTGCACTTGCACATAATGGTGACGTATCAGAAGGCTGTCATGGTTTTTCCACGCCACAAGTCGCAAGCGCCCACGGACCATTATTTATCCACCTAGTTACCGTATATAGAATGTACCACTACGTCTCCACGTGTATATCTTAGTATACCCACGCCACTCGGACATCCCCCGGACATGTACCAGTCACGTGACCCTATGTCATAGTGACATCATAGGTTTGGACTCCACAGACACCCCTAGACTTAGACGGACTCCACTAGGCCTGAGCACGCCATATCATGCCATAATGATGTATTATTACAAACCTAGGGTACGCAGGGTCTTACACCCGGTACCAGGGGTCTGGCCCCTCTTGTATATATATTCGCTCGAGCTGAGGCCTACCCCTCAGTTTCGAGTTGGTCTTTACTCCTCCACTTAAGCTAAAGAACCCTGATGGGTTAGGCGAGAGCGGACCCAGGAGTTCCTGAGATCCATCACATAACTCGAAACTTCTCTCTTTAGTCTGTGGGCACCGGTCGACGCCTCAGACTGTATTCTCACTGTCGATCAACTCCATCCTCATCGTGCCCAGTCAGGGCTTCTCTCCACTTTCCTCGGGCTTAGCTGCGCCCTGCTGAACCTCTTCGGTGAAGCGAATACGCGGATTGTTAGTCAGGATACACAGGCCCTAAACCAGCCTCCTGCGAAAGTGGGCGACATACTACAGTCCCAAACATTGCCACGACCCCAGGCGTAAGGGGATTTCCTACATAAATCTAGTGGTTAAAACCGCATTAGGGCTGTCAAGAAGGGCCAGGAGTGCCTGTTGATGTCAGCACCTCTAGGGGAAAAGGACGCAGTGCTCCTTAAAAGGGTACTGATATCGAGTACGCCGCAGCAACGAGGCAGCTCCTGTATTGGACTGACCAGCGGGGTAATCTGACGTTCAGTTCTGCTAGTCCATATAAACTATCCTCGGCCTAGCTGCCATGCTATCGGAGGATTTATCCTCTAATGTCACCATCCTAGCCACCAGGTCTAGGGGTAGCAGACGTGACAACTGCAGACAAGGGAGAACTTGCGGGAGGTACGGGACACCTTTGAAAAGGCCCTGAAGCTGTAAATCAGCAACCCTTCTGGACCGCTTCGGCGAGACCTGCATAACCTCGAGTAGTGAGGGAATAAAACTACTTGCTCAGTGCTAAAGAGGCACCAGACGCGTATTCAACCCCTGCGCAGCTCTGACTTACTTAGAGGTTTAGTTACCATCACATACGTAGACAAATAGTCGTTTGGCGTGGGACGAACTCTCAGAAAGCTCTGCTGGAACGGCAGGTGGACCAAGGTTACATCCCTTCAGAGGTAGTCGGACACTGGTGGTGAAATAATCAAAGACCACAAAGACCCCTCTGCGACTGCGAACCGCGCCACTCAGGACTCCGTAGTAACTAGACCTACTAGGAGTAGCAGGACTCTAAAGCTGTGTCTGGGTCATTACGAGGCCCTGGTGAAGAACAGCTCGACAAGCTCGCGAGTAGATTTCAACATCGAATGCAAAGGTTCTCGTTGGCAGAATATACATCCATCTACACCATATCTCCAGGACCGGTAGAGTGGGATCAAGTCTATGAGCATATCAGCGTCATATTCCGGGCAGACTTCATATACCAGCCCCACGTCGCCCAAGCTCGTTTCATTCTATACCGCTACCAGGTCATCATCGACTACTATGAAAGGCTCGAATACCAGCCACACCGCATAGTCCGGGAATTCCCCAGACCACGACAACCGGTAGAAGACGATCAGGAGTTATACCACCTCCTGTTTGACGAAGAATACGGTATCTCTTCCGACGAAGAAGAACCTTTCTGAACAGGTCGCCAAAACCCTGACCAGGTATCAACACCAAAGATGGCCGAAATCGCACAATCTGAACATTCCGTAGAAGGGCACCTGAATCCCGAAGGCCCGGAACCCAGGGCATCCACCCCATCGTCATTTAATGACACCAACATCCTCGCTCCCACTCCACGGTACTTCATGACACCAGCAATGCTGGAAGCGCTTCCCAGAAGAAGGGGGCCTTCGGCACGACTAGTGGACGAGTTCACCGCCCTGTACCCAAACGAACAAAGGACAGGGAGACGCTTCCATCAATGGGAGTACGACATCCGAGCTCGCGATCACTCCGAGGAGGACCGACAATGGTATCGAACTCAACCGGTGGATGTGGTAGCAAGACACGAGGGAGCAGCAAGGGGGCAGGACTACGTCTGGTCAAGTCACGCTTCAGGAACTCCGCCAGGATATGAGCGATACAGGCTCCCCGACAATAGGCAGAGTTACTACTTGGCATGACCTGGTCTCCCCCCACTCATGGAAGACACCCCCGGATTCTGGACTCAACCTGTGGACATGTGGCGTGCATATGGACACCTCCAGAATGATTACAATCGGCTGCGCAATCGACTCGACACGGCGCAAAGAGAGGTGACCGAGGCACGCGAAGGACGCCTGGCTGCCGAAGCAACCCGAGATCGTCTCATGAGACAGATCAGTGAGCACACGGCCGCACAAACAGAGTGAGGCAACCAGATCCACAAACTAACAATGGAACTGGAATCCCTCAAGACAGCGCTCAAGTCCAGTGAGGAAAGGGTAAAGGGTCTAGAAGGCATCAACGAGACCCAGAAAACCCGAATCAGCCTCCTGGAAGCCATGACGTGTCCGCCACCACCTTCCCCGATTCGATCGCCAAAGAAACCGGTCAATAAAGGAAAAAGGAGACAAGATCCGGGTCAACAGGACATTCGGGATTGGGTAAAAGGAGTTAGTGGACCCGCCGACCCTAGTGGGCTCAAACCGGCACGCCAGGCAAACCCTGAGCAGCTGCCCTTTAGGGTGCAGATGCCCTCAATATCCCCGGCACACTCCTACGAGGGAGACCAAGATGACGAGTTGGCAGAGGCACACTACGCATTCCCGCCAGAGCGACCAGTCCCACCACCAGAACGGGATCGTCGCTCGGCAGCTCCGCCACCGGCATCCTCGGACGAAGTACACAGGAAATCGTTCCGAGGACCAAAGGTCAACCTCTCGGAGCCATTCGATGGCACAAAATCCAAGGCAAAGGCATGGCTTGTCGACGTAATGAACTACATCGTCATGAAGCCCAGCGAGTTCGAAGACGAACAAAGTAAAATTCGCTGGGCAATGTCTTACATACATGGACCTCAAATCGACCACTGGAAAGCCTCCCTGTTGGAAAGGATGATGGGAGGCCCCCCGGTCTACGCCACGCTCCAGGACTTCATTGCGGACTTTAAAAAGATGTATTACCCCACGAACCCGGAGTTGGAAGGTCAACGGATGCTGCGAAGCATGCAGCAAAGGTATAAGCCTTGGAAAGAGTTTGAAGCTGAATGGGAACATTGGGTCAAGGTCTCAGGGTACAAGGATGAGCAGCTGCTGCTCCAACTGCTTAGGACTGCCATGCGAAAGGAGCTCTGTGACAGAGTATGGGCGTCCGAAGGTATTAGCCGGGATGTCAATAGCTACAGCCTGTGGAAGCAGGTTGTGGCCCAGTTAGACCTTCAACAGCAGCAGCAGTGGGCATCCACCTTTGAGGACCAAAAGGGCAAGGGGAAAGCCAAAGACTCCAAGACCCGGCAAGTCCACCAGGAGGAAGGTTCGACAACGGTAACGACAAATGCAGTCCGGACAACGGGAAGGGCGCCCATCAGGAACATTGATGAGGCAGGGAAGGCGGTGCCACACAAGGAAACGGTAGGCGTCAAAAACGAACGCGACAAGCACCGGAAGTGTGGTACCTGTGGAAAGGAAAGGTCAGAGAAGGGGTCGTGCACGGATATATGGCACACCCATTACTATGATGGAAAGGGGCAGTGCTGGCGCAAAAAGGATGCCTAGCCTGCAGCTCGGGCCAATACGGTAGAAGAAACTGAGGCCGTACGAGCGTTCAAGGTGGCCATTGCGGCCAACCCTGCTCTGCGCAACCAGGCAGGTTTTCAATTCGGCAAGGCTTAAGTATGCAAGTCTTGCAGGACTCTCGACTCGATTCGGACAATTCCATTTCTCCGACCAGTAACGTGCATTCCTCGGTGGTGGAGGCCCAAAAGCCTGAGAAGCGCCCTGGTTTACACGGGTCACCCCCGACCATTAACGGCCATTCCATGGTCACGGAGGTCACGAGACCTGAGAAGGGCCATGGTTTAGACGGGTCACCAAAAGGTAGGTCCCCGAGGAGAGTCAAGCTGATGGTGGTGGAGGCAAAGCCTGAGAAGCGCCATCAAGCCATACCTGAAAACACCTCGGAGGGATGTGGGCAAAAGGGTCTAAGCTCAGGTGTGGGAAAATTCAGTATCCCTGATGCGAACGACAGCACACCACCACACCCTAGCGGATCTCGTTTTTCTATTCTTTCATCCCTCAACTGTACCACCAGCACTACGTCGGACAATATGGGCACAAGTAGTGATGCCCACTTTAATGTAACAGTAGTAGGAGCGAAAATGGGGTCTCGGGATGATGGGACCTTAGAGGTGCCTAATCGAGCTCGGCCGGATCAAGAAGCATCGGTGCTTAATTCCGTGAATAGCTCAATTTCTAACGTTTCTTCAGTTCAGAACACGGACAGTTTGCAAGTGGAAGCTTCGACATCGGCAAGGCGTACACCGAAGAAGAAGGCACAGAAAACCACTTTGCGTGTATTTTTAGACCACCCGCAAGCCATCACACCAACCCACCAAACGGAAGGCGCAGCAGGGTACGATCTGCATTCAGCGGAGGAAGTGGTCATTTCCGGATGCTCCCGTCTCCTCGTAGATACCGGCCTGAAGTTGATGATACCCAGCGGATGCTACGGACACATCGCTCCGTGCTCAGGCTTGGCTGTAAAACATGGGATAGATGTAGGAGCTGGAGTAATAGACTCAGACTATGTCGGACGAGTCAAAATACTCCTAATTAATACCCTTGATACCCCGTTCCAGATTGAGTATGGGGACCGAGTCACCCAGCTAATCTTGGAACGAAACGATACCCCCTATCACCGAAGTCGTGACGGAAATAGCAGAAACAGCAAGAGGGACTGCTGGCTTCGGATCGACCGGTACTAAACTGCGAGGACAATTCAACGTCCGAGCAGTACGACGACATCGCCAGATCGATATACCCGTAACAATAGAAGTTGGGGATAGGAATATACCTGCCAAAGCCCTTCTCGATTCAGGTTGCACTGGGTGTTGTATCGACGAACAATTCGTGTCTAAGTTCCAGATACCTAAGATACTGTTCGATCAACCACTCCGCGTGTTCAATGCAGATGGGACCCCCAACCGAGATGGCGATATGACCCACTATGTACTATTAGATATAGTTATCCAAGGCCATAGAGAGCGCCGATCATTCAATGTGACCACCCTTTCGGACCACGATATGTTCCTCGAGTTCGATTGGTTGGAAGACCACAACCCTGACATTGACTGAGCTAAACGCACGCTTCGCTTTACGCGTTGTAACTGCGGGGAGCTTAAGTTGGAAGATGGGGATAAGGTGCTGGCTTTGGACAGCGATTACATTCAGAAACAGTTTTCCGAATATGAACATATACGAGCCACCAAGGCCACTGACCTAGCCATCGCTCAAGGCAAAAGTACCAAAGCTAAGAGCATGCAAGAGGTTGTTCCAGAAGAATACTGGGATTATAAGGAAGTCTTCGAGGAAGCTGAGTTCGATCAGCTCCCTGAACGCAGAGTATGGGATCATGCCATAGAATTAGTAGACGGCGCGAAACCCTTCTGTGGAAAGGTGTATCCAATGAGCATAAAAGAACAAGAGGCTCTGGATATATTCCTCGAAGAAAACCTGAAGACTGGTCGCATCAGACAGTCTAAATCCCCCTGGGGCGCCCCCTTCTTCTTTGTCAAGAAAAAGGATGGCAAGCTGAGGCCGATACAGGACTATAGACAGCTCAATGAAGTAACGAAGAAAAATAAATATCCGCTTCCTCTAATCAATGATTTGTTTGACTGGCTTAAGGGAGCCCGGTACTACTCTAAGCTCAACATCCGGTGGGGCTATAATAACATATGGATCAAAGAAGGAGACGAGGAAAAGGCCGCATTCGTCACGAACCGAGGCCTGTTCGAACCTCTAGTGATGTTCTTCGGACTCACTAATTCACCATCAACATTTCAAATGATGATGAATGACATCTTCCATGATCTCATCCTCACTGGAAAAGTTATGGTATACCTGGACGATGTTATGAAGCATTCCCTGCTAGAACGTTCAGAACCACGTGTGCTTTCTCACACGTACTAGTCCACAACGTGGACAGAGACTTAGATACCAAATATACCTAAC
>NW_024468525.1:517618-526928 GCF_001632365.1 Laetiporus sulphureus 93-53 | reverse complement strand
GAGCTTACTACCTCTTGAGAGCGAGTACGATTGCACGAGGGTTCTAGAACTGAGAACGTTCAGAGTCACAGGTGGAAGAGGTTGTCTTCCAGCTGCTGCTCCGCCCCTTTATAGTCGCAGACCTATAGTCTGGGGTACTAGTACAAGGGGTCTCCTACAGCTATTCATAGAGTAAATGAAATAGACTGAGACAAATACTAACCACTGCGAGTCAAGTAATTGGTGAGCTAATGTTAGTACAGGTGAAATAGAAACCTGAAACATGAAGGTCTAGTTTGCATGGCCTGAGTGAGTAAATCGTAAAAACGAAAACTGCTAACCCTAGCATATGTCCACAAGACCTATGAACCATACATAGTAAGTGTCACGTGCAACGTAAACTGTCACGTGACCATGAAGCGCTGAAACCGTAACACAAGCTCCCCCTTTCAACTGACAAGACCCTTTGATGACCACTCACCAAAGCTAACCCTTCATCGTCCACCGCGGACACCAACATAGTCGTAGACTGAGATGGTGGTATGGGGTACGACCTCCCATCCTGCGTCGAGCTCCTCTTGGGGTTGAGGATGGAACTCGGTGGGTGCCCAGTGCGAGATGGATCCGTCTTCATAAAGGACCGCCTTCAGTGCCTCAACCCCATCGGTAAGCCACCCGGGCTTCTCGATCATGGTGACAAGGGGTTGGAAGATGACCGGTGTGAACTCACGAGGTGTCTTGGCATCTCCGTAGTGGACTTGATCGGAGAACGTCCTGAACAGTTCGACCTCGTATTGCTCAACGCCTTCTTCCTTGCCCGCGAAGCGAACGCTGATGATGCGTGTCCGGTTGGGTGTTGGATGCCAGTCATGCATGCCTGGAATGGGTGGCGGATAGAGTAGAGCAACCCATTGACTGAAGACTCGATGAGGTGAGTCTTCCGTGTAGAGGTGCCAGGCGACCTTCTGGTTGTCCCAAGTGAAGATGAAGGCGTGGAAGGTGGCAAAGTTGCCCGTGCCCATACGATGGACATAGAGACGATGGCCATTGCATTCCATGAGGAATGTTAGTGGCGTGGCGATGAAGACATCGTAGGGTGATGCTACGTCCGGGGCGATGAGCGATACCTGTCCTGCCGCTGGGTTGCTCGAAGACTTGACCGTTCGAGCATACCTGATCTGCTGCTTGATGGTGTCAGCTGGTGCGGGTTGCAATCCATCCTCCGGTGTGGCATTGTAGGGGTAGATGGCGCCTGCATGGTGAGGGTAGCTGGGTTGTTCATCATCGGCACTCCTTGCCTGTTCATCGTCGTTACCCCAGGCTCTCCCCATCGTCCAAGATCCTCCTGTTGTCCAATGACCTGTCTCGTCTTCATCGTTTCCCCACCGTGCACTCCTCCATGATTCGGCCAGTGCTTCGTCGCTAAGGTTGCCTAGCAGCGGGAGTTCATCTCCATCGCTGTCGAGAAGTAGTCCTGGCTCCGATGTGCTGTGAGTGACGGTGGTGGTGACACGGATGTTGAGCGACATGGGTGGAGGTGGTATAGCGGGGCGATTCTCTTTATCCCAAGGGTAGATTTCCTCGCAGAGTTCCCACTCGAGTAGGAGGAGGCGATGGTCCAGTAGGGGGAAAGGAGGACCGCTACTTATACCTTCGAGCAGCCATTCTTCTTCTTCATACCAGTCCATGATGTGGATGTTCACCATTCCCGTACGTTCTTCTGCTGGTATTGTCATTGTCCTTGATACGGTACCGTGTACAACACTGAATGCATCCAGAGCGAATGAGAGTGCTGCCGGTAAGATATCAAAATGTAGCGGATGATCTAGAGCGTACGATGGTGGGAGTATTCCCACTGGAAGGCCGGCGTAGATGGCTGTTAGGATAGTCCGGCGTCGATCTGGCTCTAGCCGGGGCAGGTGGAGTTCCTCCGTTAGGTACATTGGGTAGTTCATTCTCATGAACGTTCCCCATGTTCCGTCTAGGTCGATATCGACGTCGTCCTCTAGTGTTACCTTCAGCTTGTCCGTTTGGAATGGAAACGGATACGGAATTGTGATTAGCCCGCTGGGGCGAGGGGTTAGATATGGCTGTCGTCGAGTTGACCTGAAGTCGTCCAGAAGGTGGACTTCGTGAACGTCATCCGCTCTCTGGATGAGATGGTTCATCATGGTTTGGATGGGTCATGTTGAACTTGACGTTGGTATGGTCGAAGTCGACAAGATCCTCGATGGCGAATCTAGCCCCTCTGATAGCGAGATAGAATCCGAGCTGTTGGAAGACCTGGTAACGATGATCGTGGGAGAAGTGGGATTCAATGTCTTCGAGAACTTCGATAAGATGCGCAAAAGTGGTGATAGCAGATTCGAGAAACTCGGGATGTTGCACGGGCATTGGGGCATGGACTGAGGGTTCAGGCCAAGTTGTGCTCCCTTTTGTACTCGTTCAGCAGTTCTCCTGCATTGCCCATTTCTGTCTCTTTTACCCACGACCTTTCGCTGAGTGGATATCCAGTCCATTTTATCAGATATTCATTTTTGCTGCACCGTAGTCGATGTCCAATTATAGACTCAATTTCAAATTCTTCCTCTCCTTCGATAAGATCTGGAGGTGGTGTAGAATAACTTTCCCCATGTGTATTGGTCTGCCGATACGGCGTGAGCAATGCAGCATGGAACACCGGATGGATCTTCCATGTCGCAGGAAGGTCTAACTTGAATGAGAGCGGTCCCAGAACCTCCTTGATCCTGAATGGTCCTTCTCGCTTTGGCGCTAGCTTGTTTGATTTGTAAGACCTTTTCAAATTGGTGGCTTCCAGCCAAACCTTGTCTCCTTTCTTGAACGTCGGAGATCCTCCTTTGATCCTGGCAGATACACGGGCTTTTGCCTTGACGATTCCTTCTGTGGCCTCCTTGCGGACCATGCTGAGAAGCTTGAGTCTTGCATCCACATCGGGGATCTCGTCCTGAGGAAACAGTTCTGGCATTCCTCGGGGCTCGTAGCCATACCATATTTCAAATGGTGACTTCTTCGTTACTGAATGAATATGGAGATTGTGCGCGAATTTTGCTTCAGATAGGAATTGATTCCATCGATGTGGTTGCTCCGCACAATACATTCGAAGATACGTCTCCAATTCTTGATTCATTCGTTCCGTTTCACCATCCGTCTGTGGATGATAGGCTGTGCTCATAGCTGACTTGATTTTGAGGGCAGTGCACAGTGCTTGGAAGACTTTGGATGCGAATTGCATTCCACGGTCAGAGATGATCTTGTCAGGTAGCCCAAAGCGTTTCCAAACTTGTCGCCTGAATAGCTCAGCGGTTTCCGAAGCAGTAATCGTCTTCTTGCAGGGACATAGAATTACCCCCTTACTAAGCCCATGGTCTACCATGACCATTATTGAATCGAAGCCTTCGCTTTTCAGTAGATCTGTAATAAAATCCACGCTGACCTGCTTGAAAGGGAGTGCATTGGGCGAAGGGCCTATGGGCTGTAGTGGAACTTTGACCTTGTTTCGAACAGCTTTGGATTGCTGACAGGTGGCGCATCCATTGACGTAGCTTTGGATGAAGCGATACATTCCTGGCCACCAGAAGTCCTTACGCACTAGTTGGTGCATGACCCAGATTCCTGGATGACCATGGGGAGTGGCCTCATGGTATCACCGAACAATTTCCTTCTTTAAGGCTGTATTGTTTGGGACATATACGCGTCTATGGATGGTGACTAAACCATTGTCAGCATCCTTGATGTCATCCTTGGTCATTCCTCGGGGAACTGGGAGTTCTTCCATTAGGCTGTCCTTGTACGCAAGTATCGATGGATCTTTTGTTAGTGCTTGTCAGATTTGTTCCGCCATATCTGTATCAATAGCACCAATAAAGAGATCGTCGGGTAGCAGGATTGCAGGTGACTTGTTATCCTGGCGATTGTCTAATTTGGACAACCGTGAAAGTGCGTCCGCTTGCACCATTTGTCGTCCTGGCGTATGGACAATCTTGTAATCGAACATAGACAAGAAGAGTTGCCATCTTCGCTGTCTGGGGTTCAAGTCCTGCGGTTGCCTGAAGTACGTCAGATTCTTATGATCTGTACGTATGAGGAATGGCTCCTTTGTTCCATCGAGATAGTGTCTCTATTCTTTGAGTGCGCGGATGATTCCTAGAAGCTCCTTGTCATAGATTTGATAATTTCGTTCCAGATCGGAGAGCGACTTGGAATAATATGCGCAGGCATGGAGATCGCCATTATCGTCCTTCTGCATGAGGACTGCTCCTGTAGCGAAGTCCGATGCATCGGTTTCGATGACAAAAGGCTTGTCTTTGTCTGGCATAACCAGTATTGGTGCTTTGCCAAACTCATTTTTGAGATGATCGAAAGCAGCTTGCTCTTTACTTGTCCAATGGAACACATTCCTGCTCTTGGTCTTGGTCAGATCAATTAAGGGTCTTGCATGTTCAGAATAGTTCCGGATGAACTTTCGATAGAAGTTGGCGAATCCTAGAAATGCTCGCACTCCTTTTACACCAGTCGGGGCTTCCCATTTGATGATCCCATTGACCTTTGCTGGATCCATCTGAAGTCGTCCTGGGAGGAGAACTAGTCCTAGGAAGTCAATGTGCGTAGTTTTGAACACACATTTCTCCAGCTTGAGATAGAGGTCATTGTCGACCATTTTCTTAATGACTCGTTCAAGCTTCTTTTCCAACTCCTTTTCGCTTTCGGCGCCAAAAGCAAGGATGAGGATGTCGTCTAGATAGCATAGTAGCCATTCTTCGGCAATTTTTTCTGCGAATATTTTGTTCATCATTCGCTGAAAGGTTGCCGGTGCATTGCACATTCCGAAGAACATGACTGTGGGTTCAAATAATCCACACTTTGTGATGAAGGCAGCCTTCCATTTGTCTCCTTGACGAATTCGGACATTGGTATATGCTCCACGAATGTCAAGCTTCGCGAAATACTTGGCATGGTGGAGTTGATCCATTAGGTCCGATATGAGTGGGAGTGGATAGGCGTCCTTAATCGTTCCTTCATTCGCATAGCGGTAGTCCTGGCATGGACGTAATCTGCCGTCTTTCTTTCCTACAAAGAAGAAAGGTGATGCCATTGCGGATTGCGAAGGACGAATATATCCTTTTGCAAGGTTTTCGTCGATAAAGGCATTCATAGCTTCTTCTTCTGGCTTTGATAGATTGTAGACCTTTCCTCGTCTAGGAACAAAGTCCGGTTTGAAGTCTATGTTGTGATCGTAAGATCTATGCGGTGGTACCCGTTCCGATGCCTTCTCTTCGAAAATCCGCTTGTACTTAAGAAGATATGATGGTATTGTTACTTTCTTCTTAGAATTCTTCCTCTCCTCGAGTGCTTTCTTTTGTGCGAGTTCTTGCACTTTATTTGATGCCTTCCAGAAGGTATCACCCTCTTTCCGTGTTTGGTGATGATCCTTTTTGGAAGTATTCGTTCGTCGCAGTGCAAGATACTGCATCTTCCTTTCTCCGGCCGAGCGATGTTCTTCGAGCGTAACTTCTTGGAGTATGCCAGTATCAGGTTGATAGGCGAAAACAGCTTCTTTTTCTCCTATTTCCCGATCCTCCAAGTATGGTGCGCCTTTTATGTATGCAAGCAAGAGGTCCGAGTCAATGGTTCCTGCTTCATCTTGTGCGGGATCGACGTCAGACCAGTCGATCCGTTTCAAGGTTCGCTTGGCTTTGGCTTTCTCCTTTTTAGTGATTGGAAGACGAACAGCATTTTTATCTTTGAAAGGCCATGGTTCCTCGTCTGGTACGTCTTCTACATATTGACGGACCTTGACTTCACCCATTTGCCAGTTGATAATTGGGTTGTGATCATGAAGCCACGTATTGCCAATGATCACATCTTCTTTTCCTAAGTCGATGACAAGGAAGTCATCATTCCATTCGTACGTTCCTGCATGAACAGTTCCTTTGAATCGTTGGTTTGTAGAGTTGATGGGACTTCCATCGACACTGCGAATCTTGACTTCCTTCTGCGATTTGAGAAGATGGAGTCCTGCTTTCTTCGCAAACGATTCATTGATGAACATTCCTTTTGCTCCAAAATCGACTAAGGCTCTTGCTGGAATACTTCAGGTCCTTGTGCCATCGTAATCTTGGAAAACGATATTGAGGTATATTTCGCTTCCTCGTTTGATATCGCCTCGTATGATTACTTCCTCGGGGACCGTTTCTTTATCTGGGTGCTATGAGATCCCAACGTGCACCCAATTCCAAAACCCTCTGGATCGTCTTTTTCCATGGGTGGTGGATATCGGCGTGCGTATTCGTATCTATCTGGATTGTCTCCTAATTCCAGAAGATTGTCGAGATGGGGCATCGTCATATTGCGTTTCTTAATTCGGTCTCCTCGCATTTTGAGTGCATCTTCCCGTCATATCCTGGCTAGTTCTTCTTTGGGGATGAATCTTCGAACCACATACTCTTCTTCTGAGTCGCTGGATTCATCCTTGGTTCGCCTGATTTTGCGAACTGTTTTGGTTTTAACAGGGCGAGCTCTTCGTACCCTGTGAACAACCATTTCTTGTTCGGATACTTCTTCAGATTTCGATGATTCAGATTCTGATTCTTCCGATGATGAGGATTCTGATTCTTCCTGTTCCGACTCCTCTGAGTTATCCTCAGAGTCACTTTCTTCGACTCTCTTTACTCGTCGGCGTTTCTTCTCCGTTCCCTTGGAGTAAGATTTAGTCGGCTTGGAAGTCTTTCTTCGTCTGCCAGATCCGGAGTATTTTTTCGTCCTGGAATTGGACGTCTTGGTCTTGGCATATGAAGTTGTCTTTCCTGAGCGATCTGGTGCCGGATCATATTCTGGACTTGTGCATTGTGCGGCGACATGTCCTGACTTTCTGCAGTTGTAGCAGAGTCCACCCACAGAACGTTTCTGATGGGTTTCTGGGGAGATCCGGTCGACGTCCATTGCGTCAGGGTCCTTCTCCGTCCTTCTTCTGCTTCCTGAAGAGCCTGAGATGAACTTGAAGATATTCGTCTTTCTGCTATGAATGTCCTGGAGGTCCGTGACCTTTCTTGTGGCCTTACATGCTGCTGCATAGGTCGTTGGTGGATTTTCCGTGATGAAGACTTTTTCTGCAAGTTTCTCATTAAGGCCTCGCTTGAAGTGGATGAGCTTGGCGTATTCATCGTCGATTTCGGCATATCGGTAGAGGATATCGAGATTTCCGATATACTCGTCGACGGTTTGCTTGTCCTGCTTGTACTTCCCTTCAAGAAGCACTTGCCAGGCTTGGTCCTTGGTTGCGACACCTCCATACTTTTCGGTAAGCGTCGTTTTAAAATCTTGGTACGTCCCAAGATCGCTGTGTTTTGCCATTTGGTTGGCTTCCCATGACTCGGCCCACTTTCCTGCTGTGGATGAGGAGTCGATTTGGGAGAGGACGAAGGCAATTTTGCTGAAGTCATCATTGTAGACTCCCGTGTTTGCCTGTAGGTATCATTCCACGTTTCGGAGGAACGATGCATATTCTCGTTTGTCTCCCCCTAAACTCCTTGATTTTTCCCATCTTCTTTTCCCATGCCGCTGGCTGCTTGGGGATTGCTCCCTGGTATTGTGCATAGAGTCCCAATGCTTGTTGGTACTCATTCCAGATGGTGTCGGTGCAGGTTCCGGGATGGACTGGTGGTCCGAGAGCCGGGTCATATCGTACGTGTGTCGCCATACTTCCTGAGAACTGGAAGCTACCAGTTGGTCTTGATCTGGTTGAAACCGAACGTGTGATTCCAGGCACGTTGGGTAGGTGGGGTGGCTGGTCCCTTCTGAGAGGTGTGATTCCTGGATAATCTGGTCGAGTAGTACTGTCCGAGATAGATCTCTCGAGCGGGACTGCTCTTGTTCCGAGAGGATTAACTGGCTGTAATCCACCGGTTTCCTGTGAACGCCCTTCCTGTCGTTCAACTTGGATTAATTCTCCTCGTGGAAGTTCTGTTGCTTCGGTAAAGATTTGTAGAGATTCTTCGTCGAAGTTTTCCCTTCCGCAAAGAACTTGTCGTAATTCTTCAATCTCACCCTCGAGCTGCTCTAGCCTCGGGTGATCTGTTGGTTCGTAGGCTCGTCCTAGCCTGAATTGAAGTCGAAGTTGAACCGCTTCTGTCGACTTTTTGTCGTAGAGGTCTGTTAATTCCTCTGTGGTGGCGTCACTGAGCATAAATGGTGGTACTTCTTCGTCAGAAGTCACCAATCATGTTTCTGGGGTATCTTCCTCAGATACTGGATCGTTTTCTCGTAAGGTATTCGTTTTGAATCTTGTCTTATCCTAAGATTCCTTGATTGCCTTCCCTGGTAAGGGCTTTAGCACGTCTTCAACGTGTGCCTCAGATGAGGGCTTCTCTTCTGGATTACCACACGGATAATTGCTAGTGCTTGAGTTCGTTCCTGTAACAAAAACTCCGCACTCCTGCCTTTTGATCTTTGGTGGCCCTTAACCAATCTTGTACGTCTTTTGATTTGCCTGGTAACGTCAACCAGTCAGAGTCCTAGTCTCTTTTCTGACCTCGGTGATTCCTGTGCTCGCTTTTTGAAGTGCCCAGCTAGTCACTTCGAACTCCTGCCTACTCCCGTTTGAGCGCTTGGTCGTTCTGGCTTTTGATTTTCTCTGCTTGGTGTCCTATAACCAATCGTCCTTCCTATTCGCGTTTTCTTGATTGAAAACTGACCTCGGCAAGGTTTGGGTGCCTTCTTTTGGTGGCCCTTAACCGGCGTCTTCTGTATACCCAGCGCCTCCGGTGAGGATGGGGCTCAAGTCGACACTGCCTTCAGCAGGTATCTTGCCGCAACAAGTACCCAGGTTTCGCTTCTCCGAGAATCTCCTGTCTGGCGAAGTACCATAGCGACGAATACTTCAGAGTGGTTCTTCCTGTTTTTCCAAATGGTGCAGAGGCCGCAGCGTGCGCCGAGTTCCCGCTTCCGAGAATCTCCTGTCTGGCGAAGTACCGTAGCGACGGTTACTTCAGAGTGGTTCTCTCTGTTTCTCCAAGTGATGCAGAGGCCGCAGCGTGCACCGAGTTTCCTAGAATTGGATACCCCTGTTTGAGGATTTGATGGAATTGTTTTCCTGTAGCGTCCAAGTAGACCCCACTTCTCGTAAGTGGTTCTAAACCTAAACAGGTTGACCTATAGAAAAACCTCTTCCAAATGTTATGAAGCGTTCCCTGCTAGAACGTTCAGAACCACGTGTGCTTTCTCACACGTACTAGTCCACAACGTGGACAGAGACTTAGATACCAAATATACCTAACGTCTCCAATAGTCACACAGACTATTAGCAGGGTTTATA